>NC_052618.1:32310195-32610195 GCF_016545825.1 Eucalyptus grandis
TATCCTTAGCTTCATGAACCTACCTAAATATGCCATGCTATGTAAATAATCCTATTCAGAAGCAATTCAAATTATTATGAAAAAACTATCCAAATATGCATTCTATTTTAATTATGCAATACAATCCCACTCTAATTAGGTAATATTACCTCACATGACCTAATTTATCTATATGCAATCTTTTTATATTTTCAAATAAGGAAAACAATCAAGACAAGATAGCATTCAAAAACACTCAAGATTTGCCCAATCACCAAAGGTAAAATTCACAATTCAAATTAGGAAGCCATATCTGAACTTTTAAATTACTTCCATCCAACATGTGGCCTATGAAAGGGAGACCCACTTTCTCCTTATTTGTTTATTTTGCTAGCAAATATCCTGTCCAACCTTATTCATCGTGCTCTCACGGGAAACATTAGAGGCATCAAGCTCAACATGTCCTGTCCTACCCCATGTCATTTATTCTTTGCAGATGATGCCATATTTTTCTTAAATGGTAAGTTGCTGGAATGTCAAAATCTTTCCAATATTATAAATCAATATTGTTTGGCAACAGGACATGAAGTAAACAGGAATAAATCTGGAATATTTGTTAGTAAAGATTGCCCTATTGGCCTACAAAGAAAATTTGGCCAATGAATTCAGTAGTACCTACGATGGTTAAAACAAGCAAATATCTAGGGATTCCCTTAGACCTGGGTAGATCAAAAGAGAAATATTTGCTGGATAATAGGAAAAGTTCATTCAAAGTTAGACGGATGGAAATAAAAGTTAATATCAAAGGGTGGCAAGGAAATTCTGATTAAGTCTGTTGTCCAAGCGATCCCTTAGTATGCTATGTCTATCCTTAAAATTCCTACATCTATTTGCAAATCCGTTGAGAAGAAGATTGCTCGACCGTGGCAGAATAATAGTACAAACCCGGTATCCACCGGAAGAGTTGGGAGGAGCTCAAAACTAATAAGAGCAAAGGAGGACTCGGCTTTAGAGATCTTATGGATTTTAGTAGGGCAATGCTCGGGAAGCAATCCTAGCATTTAATTCAGGGACCCTCCTCCCTTTGGAGCATGCTATTCAAAGGTATTTATTTTCATTCATGTGAATTTAGACATGCTGAGAAAGGAACTAGACCGTCGTGGGGTTGGTAGAGCCTGTTGGTAGGAAGCGATTTAATTTTACTGAGACTACAATGGATGGTGGGTGATGGGAGCAAAATCAGAACTAGGGAAGATCGTTGGTTACCAAATGGAATTTTACGCGGTGCAGCTCTTCAAGATGAACCCTTGCTTGGTGGCTGATTATATTGACCCCGACAACAATACATGAAATGTTCCTATCTTAAACAGGTAATTTGATGACTCCACTATTAGTGAAATTCCTACCATTCTGGTAAGACCTAATTACATAAATGATCAAATTATTTGGACTGATTCTATAGACGGCAAATACACCGTAAAAAGTGGCTACCAATCAATCATAACAAGAGCAAATCGCAGTATTCAAAATAGAGCAACTACTTCTATTCAAGGCCCCGATGTTCTATGGAAGAAAACTGAAGTCAAGATTTCCCCAAAAATACGGCTATTCCCGTGGTCCTTAAGCCATGACCAACTAAAGCTAATCTTTTTCATCACCACATCACCTCATATCTAATCTGCCCAATATGTGCTACCAACGCACCAGAGACTGCAATACATACCTTTCTAATTTGTCAATGGACAACAACTATTTGGTCACATCCAATGCTTAATATCCAGATATCAACACAGGGTATACAAAATCTAGGAACTTGGATGGCAAACAGAATTGAATAGAATCATGACTCACCTAATTTCGAAGCTGTAGCTACAATCTTGTAGCATATTTGGAAGACTAGAAATAATTTCGTTTTTCTGATTGCCAGCAACTCCGATCAAATTCGGGTCGTTAATCTAGCATTGGCTTTTGTTCGGACGGCACAGCTTTCCAACTCGATGGAGGAGGCACTAGACGCCACCGTCTCAAGCCGGACGATTTATGGAGACCTCCATCCCGATTTCGAAGGTGAATATCAACGGAGCGTTTCAATTAGAGGGTAATGAAGGGACTATGGTGTGCATCTGTCGCGATCGAAATCGAAACGATAGATGGCCTTGCAGTGAGTTCTGGCATCGTTGGCTTTGCAGGTGGAATTTCAAGCATTAGCAATCACTCTTCACTACTTGCTGGAGGAGAGCAAGGCGCATGATCAGATGATGCTTGAATCTGACTAAAAAATTCTAGTGGAACAATCCAAGGTTTAAGATCTACACCATGGGAGGTCAAATCCATCTTCGCTGAAGCAGCGGCTCTCCTTCAAGGCTTCTCCAATCTGCAAATTAGGTTTTTTCGAATGGGGGCTAATTTTGTGGCCAACTGGGCTGCAAAGGCCCACAAAAATGGCACACTTCCCCTTAACTGGTTCATTTCACCTCCTTATGCTTTGTTAGACATACTGTATTCGAATGCTTTGGCTGCCGATTGTGCTCTTAACTTTCATGAATGAATTTTATCATTTCGACAAAAAAAAAAAATTAGGAAGCCATATCAAATTAACACGAATTTTCTGCAGATAAAATCAATAAATTGATCTTAAGCATTAAAGATCAAAATATCAATTTTAAGAGATTCCACACGATTAATAATTTCATCTAAAGTCTTATAAATAAAATATTACAGAATAGGAAATAAATCCTTGTTGGGGATACCTATCACTCAACATATACAATTAGATCGTGGTATTATCAAATTAGGTAACATAATCAAATATTGAATTAACATCAAATAATTACCTAATCTTGAAGATATTGTTCCCAAACTTGGACCAGTGATGGCGCAACGATTCATAGCGACGACCTACTTGATGGTGGTGATGCTAAGCCCACTGGATCACGGCGGCATAACGGCTCGGTAGGGATCACAAGCTTGGGATCACGGTGCAACGACGTGGCCAATGAAGGGATGGTGAGGTACAACATCAAGGCAAGTAAATCTCAGTGAGAACTTTTGCTTATAGCTGGATCAATCCTACTTTCTGAGTCATCTTTTCATTTTCTTTGTTTTGTTGTTTCATTGGGTTCATGTTGGAATGTTCTCTACTCTTCATGTTGAATCTCACTCTGTTGATTGAGCCACACAGGATTACAAGAAATTGACTACACACTAGATTTTCCACTTAGTCCAATGACGCCCACTTTGGTCTTTTTGCTCTTTTGACCAAGTACTCCTTCTTGACCACCGATTGGCTCCTCTTGTGTGATGGATGAAAATTGTGCTTATGAGTGTCAAACTTCACTAAGAAAAGCCTGCAAAAGAGAACAAGTGCAAACCGCAAGAATCCATACCGATTGTCAATGAGACGTGGGGACGAATAAGAGTGTAGCAGTTCTTCGGTTTTGCTATTGAAGACTAGAAATGTCAAGTGATGACTGTGGCAAGAGGTCACCAGCATTTGCGGCATTCACTTGATGGCTAGCCACAAGTCTTGGGACATCGGGCTTGATTCAGGACTTGGCAAAATAATAGGTGTCGCTGAGCACATGAGGACCACAACTAGAACTACTGGATACACGCTTGAGGGCTGACCGAGACGTTTTTCCGAGATGAAGGTGAAGGTACGGCGATGGCAAGAAAGCTGTAGAGGGGCGTTGTGAGCCAAGCATACAAGAGTGGGTTGGAGGCCATAATTGTGGAAACAAAGCACCCCATCCACTTCTCTCTCGATTCGGCCTTTGTGGCTATACTCTCCCGATGGCCGTCTCCCACGATTATTCTCTTTAATGTATTCTCTCTTTCTCAGAATTGTGGTAGTGTATCTTAATTGTGTAGCCTCTCTTTATAAGGGCCAAGTCTAGCGTTTTCTAGGCAACTTTCTAATTACTTCCTCTAAGTTGAATCATCACAAAATAAACTAAATCACATTTCCAAGTACTAAATCAATTAAATTAATTATTCCAACTTGGAAATTATAATGCAAATTTGGGCCCACTTCGTTGGGGCATCAGAAGCTTGTGGTGAAAGATGACGATACAGAGATTGAATCCTCCTCCGGGCTCTGCTTTCGGTAGCCATCTCTCCTCGCTCTCGTTGCTTGGCACACCAGTCCGGCTTGTTCTATGGGAAGAAAGGCACGAGAGATAAACGGAGGGTGTGATTGACCTTTGAGTCTTTGACTAAAAAATTGGGGAAGTTTTTATTAGGAAAAGAAATAGAAAATCCTAAACTTTTTCATATGGAAAATTTATCTCAAAAACATTTTTGACATAAAAATTTCAAATTTTACCAACTATGACACATTTATCTCAATTTTTTTCCCATGATATAAAAAACTCCAAACTTATAGTCATGCGATACATTTATTTCAAATTATAGAGCATTTTTCGTCCTTTACTTTTTAATTTTTTAAAATTTTTCTATTTTTTATTTTTCTTCTTCTTTTCTTCACCCACCATGGCTGGTGGAGAGAAGCCGAACTCAAGCGAGGGCCACCCTCATTAGCATTTGGCGAGGGTCGCCCTCCCTAGATCCAAATAGGACAACCCTTGCCAAAAAGGAAAACAAGATAAAGGAAAGTAAAAAGGAAAAAAATTTAAAAGTAAAAGATGAAAAATGCCCTTCAACCATAGAGTTTGGGGTAAATGTGTCATAGTTGGTAAAATTTGGAATTTTTTGTGTCATAAAAAAATTTGATGTAAATTTATCACACTTAGTAAAATTTGAGATTTTTGATAGCTTTTTTCTTTTTTATTATTATTAACAAAAATTGTAGTTGAAATCATATAAATTCAAATTTATAAATTGAACTTATTTTCTCAAATACAACCTAAGAATGGTGTAAGGTAAATAAGAGGTGAAACAAAGTTATAATTGACCTATGCAAATGGCCATGACCCATAATAGCTTAGACGCAAATAATGAAATTGAATTGGTGGACTCTAGTTCATAAATTAAAAATTCTCCAACTTCCCAACCAACAATAGTTATCCTCTATTAGGGTGCTAACTGCTCTGACATGAGAGTCAAGAGAGAATGAATTTCCTTTTGTCTCCATGTTCTCTAATCACATAAGTGATGTATCACTTTTTTGTGATGCTTGTTTAGGTAAATTCGTCTATTTAAAATGGTGGATGTAATGTTCTTTTTACTTAAAAATAAAGCGGAAAAGAGAATTTCCATATATTTATATATGAATAATATTGATGAAACAAGAGCCTATTTATAAACTGTTCAGACAAATATAAAGCAATGAAATATTACAATATCAAATAAAATCAATTGCAATCAATTAAGGAAGATTAATACCTCCAACATCTCTCTCAAACTCAAGGTGACGTAGAAGAGGTCAATTGAAATTTCAATAAAAGATTTTTTAAAAAGCTCCGATGGATGTGTCTTAGTAAAAACATCAACCGTCGATCAATTAAAATGATTTACGAGCCAAACTATTATTTGATATGGGCACCCAAGTGAAGCTCCAAGTAGAATTGTTTTTGGCTTCATAGGTTAAGGGCCCATGGAGGCACTTAGAAGATTGAGAGCCACCTGACCTGCACCAATATAACCTTTCCTTTTGATAAAATATAACATACTAAATTCTAATTTCAGAATATGAATGATGCAAAGCATATTTACCTAGAAGATGTAAGAGGTAATCTCAATGGGAAAAATAAAAAGAGGTATGATACAACAACATTTTCTATCTCTAACACAATTTAGTTAACACAAAGGGAAAATCAGCTGTCAAGATTTTATGATGGCAAGTATCCGATAGCTAAAGGGGTAATCCGCATGATATATAGGTTATTGTCCTATAATAAATACGGAAGTATCATAATGTTTGTATCACCAAATAATTTGCATTGCAAATCTCTATACAAATATGGCACCGAATAGATTGGGTGTTAATGGATCGGCTCTCAATCTACCTTCTTGGTATTTTCTTAGGAATAGGAAATACTGATGTGGCATGAGCATTCTAGGTAACATTGCCTAGCATTTAGCTTCTTCCACACACCATCTATGTGGTTGCAATCAAATTTATCATTGAATCTGAAGATCTATAAAAATCATACGAGAGGCTGCTTCATCTTCATAACATTCAACAAGTTCTCTCTCTCTCTCTCTCTCTCTCTCTCTCTCTCTCTCTCTCTCTCAAGTTCTCCCCCCGTAGCAGTCAATTGCAAGAAGCGAGATCATTTAGGTAGGAAAAATCCAATTTATATTCAATGGTGCAAAAAGAGTTAGTTATGTTGCTTGTTGGATTGTATTCCTGTTATGATTTTAGATCTTATACAGATTGTGGTATCTTAACTTTTCGTTGATTACCATGCAGGCTACGAATAAGACAAGGCGCTCATAATTTAAAAAAAAAAATCATGACCACGCTTGATTATCACATAAAGCCTAACTCAAGAACTCCTTTGTTGTGGTTGAAAATGTATGTATTAGCCCATTTCGATGGGATGACTCTCGGACAAACCCTAGAAATGATTTCTTTTTGGGGCGTCTTCATGATCTAAGCACTTAAAATCACCTCCGATACATAGGCAAGAGGTGGACACTTGTGCTCGCCCGCCTTTTGTTATGTGAACCCAACGATAATGAATATTTAATCAAACATCGTATAGATTTCATTCCTTTCGTTTTTCCATCTGAGTTTATGTTTAGCCAAGCTTGGTCACTAGCACATCGTGGTCGGTGGATGCGCATGTCGGTTTGTGAAGTGAATTGAATTTTCTTGGTTTGGGACAAACATTCCAAATGGTAATTTTGTGAGAACTTGCATATTTTTCTTGTCTTCTTATTTACTTGATGATAATAACTTTTGGTATTCTTGTATGACATTTTCCTCAGTTATGAAGTCTATACCTTGTGTGAAATTTCCAACTTTTTTTTTTTTTTTAAAAAAGTGGTATCCAATCCAAATAATTGGATAGAAAAATATATTTTTCTATATTCATAAAAGGTGAACGAGATTTGTTAAGTCGTCTTTTGTTTTTAATTCTCTAGTTTTCTCAATCGACAAATTCTTTAGTGGATTGAACTTCAAAAAATCAGTTATGATATAACTCTTTTTCTCAAGACGATAAAGACAAAACTTTTAAAAATTTTAATTTTTTTGTGGACCCTTTATTTATTACTGCTAAGTGATTGCCCCTAAAAAAAAATTGTAAATTCTATGTCTTTTTAGCTACTCAAATATAGCATATGAAACCACTGGGGTTTGTCCCAGTGGCCACATGGGAAGAGAGAGTTGGGAGATTCAAATCCCCACCTTGAGTTTGGTTAGGAATGATGTAGTTTTAAACGTAAGTTTCGACTCTTACACTCCTGAAAGAAGATATGACAAAAGTCTAAGAATAAGAATTATAATAGGAATAGAGTAAATCTGATTAAAAAAAAAAAAAACTCAAGTCATTTAGTGAATATATGTGCTTATTGCTTATTAAACCAATAGTGACCCCAGTATCAAATCATATACTATGTTTTCTCGCATGTGGGAGTGGAGTGAATCTCATCAAATCCATGCATTGTAATTGGCTATATTCATCATCCTAGACAGACTCGGTTCTCGAAGTAGAGTATCGTTTTCTGGCTCTGAGTTTTGATATAATTGCTTGTTTTGGGCCAGCACTGGTTATTTCCTTTCCTATCGTATTTAACATTGGTCTCGTATCATTGCTTTTCTATCTTCTGACATAATTCGAATTCCTTCCCATTCTCTTCCTTTCACTTTCCTTTTTGCATGCTCTGAAATTCTATAAGGGAGATAAACTTCTGCAACAGCTTCATTTCTTTTCCTTTGAGCGTACTCACCCTCTCTTTTTGCATGATCTCTCCTTAAGGTCAATGGCAAACTCCAACACCAGAAGAAACCCTCCCATGGATGGAGCAGCGTGTGAGTCCGACCCTGATCCGCGAACCTTCAACGCAAACCTCCAAGCGAGGACAAACCAAGTCCTCAGAACTCTTGCTTCCGGGGTTGATGTCCAAACTCTTTCACTGGATTCTCTGAAAGAGATAAGCGAGTGCCTATTGGAGATGAACCAGGAAGTGGTCAAAGTCATCTTGGATAGCAAGAAAGATATCTGGAGAAATGAAGAGCTGCTCAAGCTTGTACAAGATTACTTCAATGACAGCTTGCCCACCCTTGATTTCTGTGCTTCCCTCGAGAATTGCTTGAAGCATGTGCGTGATGCCCATTTGCAGATTTTCACCGCCCTTCATTGCTTTGAAGAAGAACATGGGGAGGGCTGTTGCAGGTACATGTATCTCAGTTCTCAACTTCATTTCGAGCACATGTATCTTAGTATATTGATTCTTGCTCACTGTTTTCATTTATTGGCTAACTCATTCAGTCTCCCTATTTTCTCCGTGCATTTGCATTCAACTTCATATCCTAACATGCCAATGAGATTGAGTTGATACCTAGAGTTTGATATCCTAACATTACAAGGTTAAGTTGGTGTGAACTATGCATGCTTTTTCTGTTTCGCGAGAAACTGATGCAAAGACCTCGGATAAATTTAGTTACTCAAAAATCTTGGAGGAACTGACAAAATTCAAGGAGACCGGAGACCCTTTCACCAGGGAGTTCTTTGAGCTCTTTCAGACAATTTACAAGCTACAGAAGTCCATGCTCAAGAAGTTGTGGATCAAGAAGAAGAAGATTGAGAAGAAGCTTAAGAGCATACAGATGTGGAGGAAAATCTCAAGCATGATACCGGTTGCAACTTTCGCAGCCATTCTAATCTATTCTGTCACAACTGCTACGGTGGCTTCTCCGCCAGTTGTTGCTGCCCTAGCAGCTGCAACCGCCATGGATGTGATTGGCAAGTGGATTGACTCCCTTTGGAGGAATTGTGAAGAAGCACTGAAGAGACGGGAGGAGGTGATCACCTTGATGCAAGTGAGTGCTACAAAGCTTTTCCATTGAGGTCTTTGCATCTAACATAATGAACATCGCGAGGCTGGCTTGATTTTTAAGTAGCTACAATGATGCGAAAAATGTCTAGGAGTCCAAAATGCAAGAAAGTCTGAAGGAGAAGTCACCATGATTACATGAATAATTTCTCACAACTAAAATCTCTACAGGCCGGCATCTTTGTTGCTCTCAAGGACCTGGATAAAATGAGAATTACGATTGACCCTTTGGAGGTACAGATTAAGAGCCTCTTGCAGAAAGCTGATTTTCCAATTGAGGCGGGAGCAGAGGCAGTAAAGCTCGGAATAGCGGACATTAAGAAGAAGCTGAGAGACTTCATGAAGGACGCCAAAGGACTGGGAAAAGATGTCAATATGTGCAGCTGCAATATCCAGAGATCAAGGCTAGTGGTGCTTCAGAGGATTATAAAGCCTCCTACCAATTGCAATGGTGCCCCAATGTAGCTATAGAGAATTGTTGCTATGTCTTTTCTTCCTGCGAGGGATGTGTGGTGGACCTCCATTTGCCTTGCTTTCTCTCTTCAATAAAGCGGAAGACATCAACATTTGGCATTCAATTTGTTGAATAATCATTATTAAAGGCAGCTTTCAAATATAAAGGCCTTTATCAGCTTTGGACAGGAATTTTTTCAATCCCTAATTGATGTTAAGGACGAAAGTACAACCTTTTCACATTTTACTTTCCTACGAAATGCTGAAAAACTATCCATCCAAGCTGGATTGGCTGACATATGATAGTTGAAGGCGGTCACTCTTACAATCATTGACGTGTCCCTTCTAATAACAACCTTCCAGGGATTATATGTTGCCAAAGATACTTTCCTTGTCGATCTTAAACTCGGAGCTAAGATTATAAATCCATGAGCCTAACTAAGTTGCATTAACAACTGCAACCATGTGGCACGTCAAAACCTATGATGAAACTCTCTCTTGTTGCACTGCTAAATAGATAGATCTTTGCAGGTTTGATGGACAATTGAAAGTACAGGATAGGATGGAAAGTCCTCAATATTCAAAGATTAATTAATAATCCCTTGTTTTGGTTGCTCGTGTATAGTTCCATATGCTGATTAAACAAGTTCAGATCACTGACATAAAACTGACCTGTTATATGGAAACGGTATGGTTCAGGTTCTTCCGAAAAGCAGAAGTTAGTAGCTAGGAAAGAATCGTTAAATTTTCATTGAATTGTGTTTAGAGCTCATTATGTTCATGAGAAATGTCTGACTATGAGAAAAGATGAAAGCTGCATAAGCCAAATGGAAGACCAGACAGCAGTAACTCAGAAAAACGAATCATCTATATGAAGAAAACATACCCTGTCAATGTGCCTCATTAGTAAAAGAGTACTCCTGAATAAAACTAATCAGTAAATCCAGTCATCTAGAGACAAATTTAATGTTGACAATAATTAATGGAGGAAGAAATTGCAGATGTTGATTTTTCCTAATAAATACTTGGCAAAATTGCAAGTAATGACAGCTTTCCCAGAGCCAGCAATTGGCCTTGGGTGGATATTAAAATAGGTAGCAGATGCCAGGTATCACAAATGGAAGAAAAAAATGAGATATGTACATATGCCAGTCAAGAAGATAACTCCAAGAGCAAGCAAAAGGCAATTCACCATCAAGAGAGCTCCTTTTCTGCTCCTGGATTAGGAAAATGGCCCTTAGAATGGAAGTTGGAGAGCAACTGATTCTTGAAGCAGAAGGTGTCCATCAGCAAAGAGGTGACTTCATTTTCGGATGTGGGGATGTCATCGAGGCAGACATGTCCCACTTGCACATGAACTTCTGCGGGGTCCACGCCAAACGCTTTGTCCATGAAAGATGGACAATGCTAGTTGTAGCCAATGGTCACATTATAAACTGCAATATAGGAAGAAGCTCACTCAAGCTGGAAGGGACAACAGACAGGACTTCCACTAGTCATTGATATTGTAAATACCTAGTAGTACTTTTTTGTCTTTCTTTCCCTCAAACGAGATTTGCCACTGTTTTTGTTTCAATTCAGCCCAATATATAGGACTACAATTTATGGATGCTCTCTTCAGTATCAGAAGAATTCAAGACGATTTTATCCCCTATATTATTCTGATGGATTTATGAGATGGGCTTAAGGCCCGTTCGCCCATGCTGGGCCCAAAAGGCCTGGCCCACAGGAATAGGGCCCGTGGAGGGGGAAGGTATAAAAGGGAGGAGAGAGAGAGAGAAGACAACGTAGTTTTGGATGAACGTACGTCTTCTTCTCTCCAACGCTCTCTCCCCCTTAAGATATAACAAGAAAACAAACGGACCCGTATTCCCTTCAAGGCGTCATCGAATCGAACCAGGGCCAGTTTTTCTTCCTCGATCTTCAGCGTTGGTGTCTAATCTGTGGCTAACAAGGTACGCTCGACTCCGTGGTGTGCTTTACGATCGGTGATACGTGTTTTCCCGGGCTTCGTCTTCCGCATTGATTTAGGGTTCGATTTAGTGTCGAATCCGGTTTTCGGGATCGGTCAATCCCAACATTGGTATCGAGCCCTAGTTCACGTTTTCCGATCAATTTGATGTTCTTTGATTGAGTTTTCGCAAAGAAACTTTCGGCCGTACGGATCGGGACAAAAATCCCGACACCCGAGCGCTTTTCGGCCATTTTTCCGAGTTTTCGTAAGTCAAAATAAAATTTTGATTGCATAGGAAGAAGCGCGACGTCGAGACGAGTCCGGCGATGTGTCGAACGCCGCCGGGCGCCACCGCACGCGCCCACATGCGCGGCCGGAAGGCGCTGCGCGTGGGCATGACGCGCCTGAAGCGCTGGCATTGGCTAGCGCGTGCGGTGCACGCGCCGGTCGGCGAACAAGCGCATGCACGCGCCGGGCGGGCGAATCGGGCACGCGCCGGTCCGGACCGACGCATGCCGACGCCACGTGATGACGCCACCGTGACGTCATCCAACGGCCGGTACCGCCCGGATGACGTCACCGATGACATCATCACCGACGCCGTTTTACGGTCACCGGCCGGCGACCCGACCCACCGGGACCAAGGCACGTGGCAAGCATGTGCGGATGACGTTTGCGTGACGTCATCCCCTGCACGCGCGCGGCACATGCGTCGGTCCGCGCGAGCGGTCCGACCGGTCCGACGACCGTTGACCCTCTGACCGTTGACCGTTGACCACGTTGACCTTTGACCGTTGACTTTGACCGTTGACCGTTGACCTGAAAAAAAAATAAGGAAAAGAATGTGTTTCTTTTTCAATTAAGTCTATGTGGATTATAATGTGATCCCTTATTTGTTCTGCATTTGTTGCAGGAACAATGCCCCTTGAGGTTGCGCACACCTATTCGCGCTACTGGATGAACAAAAGGATAGGCTTTCTAAGTTGATAGCCGAGTGATCGATCATCGATGGGAGAGAGGTGACTTAATTGATCATGTCCTTGAAGTCAACGGGAAAATTCAACAGTCGTATGGAATGGTCGTCCTATGTCACAAGCCAGAGATGGTGCGATTTTTCATAAACACTCTTCCACCTGAATGGCAAGATGTGTTGAATCGCATATGGGATGTCAACGGAGGCTGCTTCCTATAAGAAAATTGTGATGGATTTTGTAAATGAATATTACTGTATTGTTTCTAGGGAAAAGATCAAGAAATTGAACAAAAGAGGATCTTTCCCAGTTCGTGTGCTGACTTTGTGTTAGTTGTATTGACTGATATATGTTAAGTATTATTTGTGGATATATTATGTAATGATTACTACCTAATTGTGTTAATTGAAAGCATTACTGTTTTTTTAATTGTATGTCAATTATCTGCTGCTTTCTGTTATTGCTGATTGCTGTGGGTAATTAGTCAGGTAGTAATAGAAGTTTTTGTAACTTCATAGAATTTATTTGCATAAGACAATTATATTAATAATAATTTTGAGTTAGGATTTTGGAGGATGATTGGAAACATAGTGACCTTTTGATTACGAAGCCTTACTCGAAATTATTCATTAATATGATGGGTCTATGCAAATAGGGATGCATAAATGATAGGCATTGATTATTCATGCAAGTATGTCTGATGTGTTCAGATCGATAGTTTCAGCAACTAAGAATGTAATTGCTGATATGAACGGCTACAATTGTGAAATATTGAATATGAAGATTCAATATGTGATGCAAAAGCAAGAAGCATTAGAAGCTCTTGACCATTTTATGGAAGATCTTGAGAATGCTGTACGCCACCTTGAGCTGGTAGAGGACCGCTTAACGGCATGTGAGCTGAGAATAGATATTTGAATGCTGGTTCTAGCTCATAAAGAGTTTTGAGCTCTAAGCGCAAGCGTATTGATTCGTTCAATATGTGGGAATGCAAAGGATCAAGTCCTTATTGCAAGAGATCAAGAATTAACCAACACAAGAGAGGAAAACGTCCTCAAGTGAAGAAAATGTCAAGGGTGAAATGTTACAACTGTGACAAGAAGGGTCACTATGCTCGCGACTGTCGTGAGCCAAAGAATGTAAACACCTCTTGTACATTTGAGAACTTTGATTATGTGTCAAGTTCTAAATTATTGGCTGAATCCAATCCTTTGTGGACTGTAGATTCAGGAGCAACATACGATGTAGCGAAGGATAAAGGATCCTTCGTGGAATTCCGACGATACCAATTGGAACTAAGTGGATCTGTATTGGAAAACAACTCTAGAGCTGAAGTTAAAAGGATTGGCACCTGCCAACTGAACATGTGTGGTGGACGCAACTTGTTCCTACATGATGTTCTAATTGCTCTGGAGATTCGTCGAAATCTAATTGTCTGTTTTGATGTTGGTTAAGCTTGGTTTTAGTGTGAACTTCCGTAATAACAGTGTAGATTTGTATTTGGATACAAACTACTATGGTTGTGGTCACTTTCTAGATGGTTTTATTGTACTAAATGTTGACTGTGTGATGTCAATATAAGTTATTCCCTTGTTTCACGTCTCCTACTTCATATGATAATGATGTGAATGTGTGGCATGCTAGACTTGGTCATATTGGCCAACAACATATGAATAGACTAGCCAAAGAGGGCTTGTTGGGCAATATTGAATAAGTCGATTTGTCCATATGTAAACATTGCCTAGAAGGGAAAACGACAAGGAAACCATTTGGAAAAGGTAAAAGAGCTAACGTTCCTTTGCATTTAATCCATTATGACGTTTGTGGTTCAATGAATGTGAGAGGAAGGCATGGGACTGTTTACTTCATCACTTTTAATAGATGATTATACTCGATTCGGATGTGTCTATTTGATTTCTCATGAATCAAGCATAAGTTGTTTCGAAGGTTTATGAACCTAACAGAAAATCAATTAGACAAGAAAATAAAGGTATTTAGATCCGATCGATGTTGAGAATATTTATCTGATAAGTTCAGAAAATAATGTGATGAAAAGGAATAGAAATATAGTTGTCTATTCCATATACTCCTCAACAAAATGGTATTGCGGAGAGAAGAAACAACCCTACCGGAAATGGTTAGGTCCATGATGGTGTATGCTAACTTACATATCACTTCTTGAGTGATGCGTTGTTAACTCGCTACCTAAATACTTAACCGGATGCCTTCAAATCAGTTAGTTCCACTCCATATGAGTTATGGATAGGTAGAAACCGGACTTAAGCTTACTTAAGCCATGGGGTTATGCTGCCTATACTCATATGTCCTCTCACTAGTTTGGGAAATTGAGTCCCAGATAAAAGTAGAGTATTTTAATGAGATACTCCGAACACTCGAAAGGGTATGTGTTCATAGGTGAGCAGGAAAGTGGGAGAATAACTGAATTTTGAATCACGGGATGTCACATTCTTAGTGGATGAATTTCCTAAGAAGGGCGAAATAGGGGAAGATTACTTCCTATTTGAAACCTTGGATCAAGATAATGATATTAATGGAGTTCATCCAAGTGGGAGTAATATGAGAAGTGATGAATTGAATTCAACTCATTCTCAATTACAATCACATGATGAGATGATATCGTCATTATCTAATCCGAGTGGGAGCATAATGGGGAATGATGTGCTAAGTGTACAATCTCCCATATAGCGAACAAGTCGCCAAAGTATTCCCCATTGACGTTTTGACGTTGAAGGGGAAACTTTTATGATTGCTCCGCAAGATGAGGATGAGTCGAGAAATATTAATGAGGCTCTTAACTGTCCTAGTAAGGAAAAATGGATTTATGCAATGAAAGAGGAGATGGAGTCAATGAAGTTAAACCAAGTCTGGGAATTGATTGATCTTCCAAAAGAACACAGAGCTATTGGGAACAAGTGGGTTCTCAAAATAAAGCGAAAGGCTGATGGCTCGATTGAAAGGCATAAGGCTTGCCTTGTGGTGAAGGGGTACAATCAACAGGAAGGAATTGATTATGAAGATACGTTTTCTCCTGTAGTGAGATTTACCTCGATTCGCATTATTCTGGCAATAATGGATAGTCTGGATCTTGAATTACATCAAATGAATGTAAAGACTGCTTTCCTCAATGGAGAATTAGAGGAAGAAATATATATGGAACAGCCTGCTGGTTTCATAGTAAAAGGCCAAGAAGAAAAAGTATATCGACTTTTGAGGTCGATATATGGTCTTAAGCAATCATCAAGACAATGGTATATACGTTTTCATAATGCCATAATGGCATATGATTTTATAATGATTGATGAGGATCATTGTGTATATATCAAAAGATCCAAGGATCAATTTGTGATCATATCATTATATGTTGATGATATACTAATTGCTGGAAGTAATATGGAGTTTGTTAAGACTGTCAAGAGTTGGTTGTCTTCCAACTTTGAGATGAAGGATATGGGTGAGGCTGCATACATTCTTGGAGTTAAGATTTCAAGAGATCGTTCGAAGAGATCGTTGTCTATTTTGCAAGAAACCTATATAAATAAGGTTCTTGAACGATTTCGTATGCAAGACTGTAAACCTATAGACACTCCTATTGCAAAAGGTGAAGGATTGAGCCATAAACTGTGTCCAAGGACTCCACAAGAGAATGAACAAATTAAACATGTTCCTTATGCTAGTGCTGTTGGAAGCTTTATGTATGCTATGATGTGTACAAGACCTGACATATGTTTTGTAGTTGGAATGGTGAGTAGTTACCAATCCAATCCAGGTCAAGCACATTGATAAGCCGTTAAGAGAATACTGAGGTATCTAAAGGGAACTGTTGATTATATGCTGAGTCATTGAGGAAAGGATCTGCGACTCTAAAGCTATTATGATGCTGATTGAGAAGGAGATTTAGATGAAAGAAAATCTATCTCTAGGCTTATTTTCTTGCCGAATAATGGCACCATATGTTGGAGCAGTAAGAAACAAAAGTGTATAACCTTGTCCACGATGGAAACTGAGTTCGTGGCATTATCAGCAGCAGTATAAGAAGATGTTTGGCTTAAGAGATTATTGGATCATTTAGGTGTTATTGAAAGTGCTGCAGATTTGTTATTAGTTAACTATGATAATCAAGCAGCAAAAGTGTACACCAATAATCCAAAATATCATGGCAAAACCAAACATATAGATACCAAGTATAACTTTGTCAAGGATATGGTTGCACGAAAGAATGTGAACTTAGAGTACATACTACGCAAAGAATGGTAGCAGATCCTATAACAAAGCCAATACCTAGAGATGTGTTTTGTGGCCATGTGAAATCTCTAGGATTGCGTAGAGGATGATGTACTGAATATTGTAATTTCCCTAAGGGTTCACATTTGATGAATTTGTGTTTTCATCATTAATGCCTATGAATCTTTGTTTGATCTTTATGCATCTTAATGCTTAGTGCATTACATTTAGTTGAGAAAGTATGTTGGACAGATATAAGATTGGCCCACTTACGCGGGTAATCGCCTCTATTTACTGTGTGATAAATAGAGATGAGACTGTTTTTAAACTTATTATCTAGGTGATAATCGACAGCTTAAGCTTAAAACACGTATGTCGCCTTAACTAAGTGTTAAGATGAGGACATTATACTTACTATGTTCGAAAGTAAAATACCCCACATATTTTACTTTATCTGTCTATGATGCCAGATGTGAGTTCTGATGAATTTTGTGATTGAGTAGATGCGTGAACTCAAGTTAGACATTGGGTATGTTTGAACTATCATCTGTACGGTATTGAAAGTGTAGACATACGTTCCATGGGAAAGGAGTCAATACCATAATACGTATTTCATACTATGTATGCATGAGACGACCAATAAGAGTGGCAAAAGTTTGATCTCAACTTTTTATGTCGTGAGACTCTTGAGGAAAAGAGTTCCTCAATTTTAGTCCCCTCATGACTCTTACTTATTCTCAAGATTTCTATTTAGTGTTTGCTATCTTAGGATGTTGCCAATGGTCATGAGTTTGATTCGATCTAATGGGTCATTTCTAGAAAAGCAAGCTGAACTGAAATTGAGAGTTTGAAGGAAAGAGGAAGACCGATTTTGGAGAATCACATTGTAGTTTTGTATTCACCGGTTAACCAATTATGACTGTCTTTGTGATCATCATAATTGTGAATACAATATATATATCATTGTTTGAAAGAGATCAAGAGAGATATAAATGTGATCGATCGATCTAGGGTACTGCATACTAAATCTACTCAGAGTGTGATGCCCATTATGAGCTGCTATATATTCCTAACAGATGTATGGCAATGAGCTCTCAAAGTATGCTGGTCGCACGGATTATTCACCGGTATGAATGTTGAAGAGAGGTAAAGAGAATTCTGTTCGGCCCACCATGTGCGAGTGGGAGATGATGGATTTATGAGATGGGCTTAAGGCCCATCTGCCCATGCTGGGCCCAAAAGGCCTGGCCCACGGGAATAGGGCCCGTGGAGGGGGAAGGTATAAAAGGGAGGAGAGAGAGAGAGAAGACAACGTAGTTTTGGATGAACGTACGTCTTCTTCTCTCCAATGCTCTCTCCCCCCTTAAGATATAACAATAAGCAAACGGACACTGTATTCCCTTCAAGGCGTCATCGAATCGAACCAGGGCCAGTTTTTCTTCCTCGATCTTCAGCGTTGGTGTCTAATCTGTGGCTAACAAGGTACGCTCGACTCCGTGGTGTGCTTTACGATCGGTGATACGTGTTTTCCCGGCTTCGTCTTCTGCATTGATTTAGGGGTTCGATTTAGTGTCGAATCCGGTTTTCGGGGATCAGTCAATCCCAACATATTCCCTAAAGGAGAAAACTGTAATTTCATTTTCCGTATATTCCATAGGACAATTCATATTTTGAGAAATAGCAGGACTTACCGCCTCATTTATCATGTCAAATCTTGAACCACTGCCTATTCAGATATAGCTTCTCAAGTTCCATATGGAATGAATTTTCTTCAGCATTAGAAAGTTTGATTCGGAGGAATCCTGGTAACAAATGATACCGACCAAAATTGTACTATGGGATCAATTTATGTGGAACCTTCGAGGTCCATATTGGATACCTCCATTAGATTTATAAACCGCCCACTCCCTCAGTCAAAACAGATGCAAAATTAAGACAACCCGAACCTAGGGACGCCCGTGACTCTCCAAGCATCTATAAAACCCCTTTGTCTTTGGAAGCGGAACATCTTTTAGGGTTGGTAGGCCATTTTCAGGAGCATATTTTTTTACTTCAAAGACACTTCTACTCACTGCAGTTCACATTTTAAGCTCAATCTACCAGGCATATAGGGATAGAGAAAAACAGAATGATCATATATCAGAAGGTAGAATGTAAGATCCATTAACCAGATGAATAACAAGGCATCTTGTCAATATTTGTTGTGAGGTACTCACAATGCACATATGGTCCTAATGAGCTATATCATTTCATTTCAGGAGTGCCTGATAACAAGTAACGTTTTAGGAGTACTGAATTTGGAACAGAATTATTGGGATTTTTAATGTCACCTCATTTTTAATCTTCTCAGATACGAGATCTTTATCACAGGCCAGAAAAGGGAACAAATCCTTTAATTATCTCTTCAAGTACAATCAAAATAATTCATGAATACATGAATATGTTGTTTACATGACTCAACTAAAAGGTTATACTGTTAAGGGGTATATTGATCAGCTCACTTACCAGGCTCGGTGGAATAATGCGGAGAGTATTGGTAACAGAGGAAATTATGGACTGATTTGGCGGCCAATCTAATTGTCTCATAGCCTATCAAGTTGTTTTGAGCACAATCATTTGGGTGATAACATACAAAACCAGGAGAGTTGGGACCTCCTTCATACATGGACCAGAATTCAGAAAACATCTCGAAGTTACTCTTCTTTTGCTGGATAAAAGATACACTACTATGGGGGCACCAAGGGGGCTGCAAACCTATATTAAACGTAAACTCATATAACCAAAAAAGAGCTTGCTTACAGGTTAAACCATCAACGACGTCAATCCAAGCATTTGCTTGCACAAGTTTCCACTATACCAAAAAAATGTGACATCTTTCAGCAATCCTCAATAATCACCAGAACAGGCATCTTCATTCCTTGTGCTCTCTTCTTAGGTTCTTTCCAAATCAACCAAGAACCAGGGGGGCCCTGCAATTCGATAGTTCATGCTCATTGGATCCTCCGATCATGTATCCCAAGTTAGCCTGATGAAAGCATAAGAGGCCACCCAAAACAGTCAGTCCAGGAACAACGAAGGAGAATATGATTCGCCATCTCTGCCTCCGGACTCAGAAGGAAGTGCCTATCGGCCCACACTTTGCCTCTAATGCAAATTTATTAAGGAGGGAATATGTTCCAAGTTGCTTTTCCAAGCAACAAAAATAAACACATAAGTAGTCGTTGTTTTCACATTCAAACTCTCCTCGGAAACACGTCTCTGGCTTCATGAACTTTCTATACTAACAAACTGCAATGAAATTTCACGGAAAAATTTCCACGTTTACAACTATTCAAACACGAAGAATCAGCAGAATTGAGAGAATTCTTTTGAATTATACAGCAAATCAGAAAACATTAGCAAAAGTTTCAAGTTCCAGGTTGTGGATTTGTCCCGAAAAATCAACTTCCCAAGTGATTCTCCCATCAGTGGACCGGTACCATTCCAACACAAGGGCCTCCTTGTTCCTTGGCACAGTAAAGGTTCAGGAAACGATCTCGGAGAGGGGTATACCTACGCATGTCAAACCATTAACGTGCCTTCCCACTTTTGGAGATGCATGAAGAAGAAAGTCACTTCACCTGTCTCTAATCTGCCTAGAGATACTTACACCATAAGTGGCTCTTCTATTTCCAGAAATTCATCCAATTTCTCCAAAGCAACTTTTTATTTGTTACAAGTACAATTGTTTTCTTCCGTGGGAACTTTTTGAATTCTATCCCCAACTAAAGAAATTTCAGGGGATAAGTCCAATGTAGTGTTTGTCTAACTTTTTGAATACCGTAAGTTGCACCCTTAAGGGTGCGCACGTGCTGCGCCTTCCCAAATCGAGACATAGATTTGGAGTTTTTTTAATAGAGAATATGGGTATGAATTTCAAAGAAGAGGATATGTGCTCATAAATATAGAAGATTTGTGAGGTAACCGTGCGAAGATTTTGAAATTTAGTCATTAATTTTGTATAACATTTTACTTATTCTGTAATGAAATGAAATTTTGGTCATGTGAAAATTTGATTTGAAAGTTGGCTTTAATATAATGTACATACTGGTCTAATCTAAAGAAAAAAGATCAAGTAATTATACTAATGAACAAAAATGAGCCCATTATCAATTGGGGAAAAGTACCAAAAAAGTTCTAAACCTATTACAATGGTATTAATTCAATCGTAAATCTTTGAATTGGACCAATTCAATCCTAAATATTTTCACATTGGTACTAATTCAGTCGATCCGACCAATTTTGGTCGATCGATATTGACGTGGACACCGGTTGTTTGCCCAATGCTAACGTGACAATTTTTGAATATTTTTTTTTAAAATTTTGTTATTAATTTCTTTTTCTTTTTCTTTTTCTTTTTCTTGTTTCTTTCTTTTTGTTCTTTCTTCCTCCATGGAATTTGCCCATAGTGGTCGGCAAGGCTCTGGCGAGGGCTGTGAAGCCTTTACTAGTGGCCAGTGAGGGTTGCGGCCCTCGCCTAGGGCCGTGGGCGAGGTGGCTTCACCCAGATTTGGGTGAGGCCAACCTCACCCTGGCCTTGCCTAGTGGCGACGAGCCTGATGAAGCCTCATTGGCCAATGCAAGGAAAGTCCATAGGGGAAAAAGAGAAAAAAGAAAAGGAAAAGAAAAGATAAAGAAAAAAAATTCAAAAAAAAAAAACACGGCAACTCCGGCCGATTAGACGAAGTGAATTTGTAACAACGTAAAAAGGTTTAAGATTGAATTGATATTAATATAATAGGTTTATGACTTTTTTAGTACTTTTCTTGAATAATAGAGATACTCTTACTCGACGGACTAAAATGGCCACCGTCAATTTTTTCTTATCCTATGTGATAGCCGACATGGCAAACAGTGCTTATGCTGACATGGCATTTTGTATTAGTGAATTTCAAAAATTATCATCAAGGGTTCTAAATTCAAAATAAAATATCTTTTGTTCACGAATAAAAGGAATAAAAAGAGCATTGAAGGGGAAGGTGTTGTGGCTGGCATTGGTCGCCGATGCCATCATCGCATTTGGCATTGACCATAGCAAAAGCGAGCACACTTGGAGCGCTTGTTGACTCTAGTGGCCGGCATCGTCGTCGGTTGTCTGCAGAGGTTGGAGGAGAGACGTGGTGGTGGAGGAGGGAGGTTGAGTTAGAACTCTATGTTCAGACGGTGAGTCGACGAGAGAGGCGGCGGAGTAGGTGTACCAGGTTGGACGCAAGAAATGAATCGTGAGAAGGTAGCCTCCAACAAAAGGAGCTTCGATTTGATTGAAAAAATCCTTCTGCGACAGCCTTAGAGAGCATATTGTAATCAATGGTCTATAATCATTATATAAAATATAAAGTTCTAAGTTTAAATCGAAATCACATACCCGGTCTAACTAATCGCAGTCTTTGAACCAATCAATACACTTGAAGTTATTAGATTTTCTAGTAACATTCAAATCCAACAAGAAGATTGGTTGAGCGATTCTCTAAGGAAATATCCAACGGTTATCTTTGATACAAAGGATTATATAAAAAGATCAAGTTGGTAAAAAAGGATATATAGAGATGAAGTTCTTAAGTTTATAATTCCTAAGTTTTGAATAATCTTCAATCTTAAAGGTTCATCTTTGAAAGCTATACTATGTAATCTTTTAGAGGTTGAGAGTGTATGTGAAGAATTTGTCTCATGAATTTGAGTATTCATTACTCAAATCTAGTAGCCTTTGATAGATTGATCTAGTGAAATCTAGCCAATCAATTGTTGGTGTGGGAGATTGTACGTAGGCCTACTAAAGCCAAACTACTATTATCGTTTGTGTGTAACTCTCTATTCCTTACTCTCTTTATTTTATCTGTCTTAAGGGTTATTTGCACACTGGTAAGATCTGACAATTATTTGAGTTCTGATCAAAAGTTGTTCTGTTACAAATTATTTTAAATTTTGTTTATTCTGCAAAATCACCTATTCACCCCCCTCTAGATGGTTCATCTAGTCCTAATAGTAACAAAACATCTAAATGGAAAAAGTCAATAACCATTGAGATTCGAACCCATAGAGTCATAGCATTCTCTTTCTCTTCTTCTTCTATATCAAACGAAACTGGGTTCGTGTTAGCCATGTGCCCTGATAATCTCAACCTCCTGAAGATCTCGCCAAGCATCCCTTAAAATCCACTATGCATTTGGTGGGAGTTATCTCCAACGAGGAACTCATGAACTTCACCATCAAGTTCTACAACACTGCAACCGGGAAGCTTCTTCACGCCTCTGGACTTCATTACCTGCCGCACATGGCTCACACCTTCCCAGCTTTTGTCTTCAGCGTAGATATTGGACGAAAGCACAAAAGCAACTCGACTCTTTGCTTCAAGCTCCAGCATCTTTCTTGAGGCAAGCTCGCCTATTTCCATATTCTTGTGAATTTCACATGCATTTAGTGAAGGTCCGCAAGCGCTGGCATGAGGCTTCAGTGGCATGTCATTGATGAAATTTAGGGCTTCATTTAAAGGGCCAGCTTGGCCATACAAATTAACCATGCAGCCATAATGCTCCAGGTCAGGCTGGATTCCGTACGACTCTGTCATTGAGCCAAAATGCTAACAGCCTTCCTCAACTAGTCCAACAACACTTCATTCGGGAGAAGCCCATCTTTCTTCATCATCCAATAAACCTACTTCAGGTCCTCAAACCAAGAAAAAACTACAACTAGGATTTAATCCGGACAACAAGAAATTGCATGTGTGTTCCAATTTGTGTGCTAACATATTATTTGGCGTCCCATAGATCATCGTTAAGGGCACATAAGGATTACCTAGAACGCTTATAACTGATAGCCATTTGTCTTGCAACGCAATATTCCAATATAAGATGCCAAATTCTAATTTGAGATGATACAAGATGCAAAGCATAACTATTTAGAAGATGTTAAAAGTAATCTCTCCAAGGAAAAATAACAAGAGGTATATTACAAGTTGACATTTTCTATCTTAACACATTTCAATAGAAAGAAAGATTGGTTGTCAAGGTTTTATATTGGCAAACGTCCAATAACTAAACAGGTATTCCACACAATATCTAAGTTCTTGTCATCTAGTTAATATGGCAGTAACATAATGTCCATTTCACTTAATAATCTATATTCCAGAAATCTATATGAATGTGACTCAAAATTATTCATAAGAAACAAGTCAGGTGTCAACATATCGCCTCTAAATGTAGTTTCTCGGAATCATCTCAAGAATGAGAAACACTAACATGGTATGAGCATTCTCAACAACAATGCCCAAAATATCAAAAAGTTTTCTCTGGATACTTTCTATGTAATCCTGACAAAGTTTATCCTTCAATTGAAAAGTTAGAAATCCATATGAGAGGGCTCTTCTTTCAACAAGCCATCTTGCTCTTTCTCTCTTTTCTAGCTTCCGTCCCTCAGAGCAGTCAATTGCAAGAAGCAGCTCATTTAGGTAAAGAAAAATCCAATTTATATTCCACTGTGCAAGAAGAGTTAGCTATCTTGCTTGTTAGATTGTGCTCCTGTTATGGTTTTAGATCTTTTGCATATTGTGGAATCTGAACTCTTGCTGATTACCAGGCAAGCTAGTCAAATGAGAAGGCCCTCATGAATTTGAAAAAATCATGACCCCGCTTGATTATGAGATATACCCCAACTCATAGAAGTATCTTGTTGAGGTTGAAAATGAATGTACTTGCCCACTTGATAGGATGACTCACAGAATAAAACTAGAAATAATTTATATTAGGTGCTTAAAATATAGGGCATGGACATCGGTAACTACTCGAGTCATTTATCATCCTCGTACTATAATGCATATTTTCTTGCATCAATGTGACTCTCATCCATGTGAGAATGGTGTAAAAATCGTAAATATTATCTAATATTTGTCCTAACCTCCATAAGACATAGAATATGAATTGTAATTGGCTTTGTTCATCAAACTCCTTGGACTCACTTCTCCAGTTGGAGTTTCATGTTCTAGGTTTAGTCTGTACTAGTTATTTCATTCCAAATCTAGTCAGCATGGTCTCGAATCATTGCTCTATTAATAGTTTATATTTTTGGGACATGCCACAATGATCTTCTAACTTAACTCAAAGTTCCTTCCCATGCTCTTCCTTCAAATTTCAATTTAACGTGCTCTAAAATTCTCTACGGGACGTGAACTTTTGTGACTGCTTCATTATTTTTCCTTTTAGTGTACTTTCCCTCTCTTTTGTTAACCTGATGATCTCACTTGATGGTCAATGGGAGATTCCAACACCAGGAGAAACCTCCCAAAGCTGTTCGAGTTTGTCAGGGATGACTTCATGAATGGCTTGCACATCCTAGATTTCTGTGCCACCCTTGAGAATTGCTTGAAGTATGCATGCGATACCCAATAGCTGATTTTTGACGTGCTTCATTACTTCGAAGAAGAAGACAGGAAAGAAGGTCACAGGTATGTGAATCTTAATTCTCAAGGAACTTCATTGATAGCACATGTATCTAAGTACATTTGGTTCTTGAGCTACTATTGCTAACGTTTTCATTCTCTCCCGTCTTCTCTATGCAATAGCATTCGACGTCATATCCTTTGCCAACAAGGTTGAGTTGATTTCTAGAGTTTGATATACTAACATTACATGGCCAAGGTGGTGAGGAATACATATACTTGTTCAGTTTCGATAAAAACTAATTTAGGTACCCAAACACCTGGGCGAAATTGAGGAATTTCAGGAAGACTGCAGACCCTTTGAGATCAACAAAGTTAATGTCTGAGAAGTTGCAGATCAAGAAGGAGATTGACACAAAGCTCAAGAGCATCCACACTTGTGCAAAGGTCTCAAGCACTATCCTAGTTACAACTTTTGAAGCCATACTGCTCTATCTAGTAATGACTGCTATGGTGTTTGTTCCGCCAGTCACCACGGCTCTAGTTGCTGCAGTTGCCTTCCCATGGTTTTGGTGGGCTAGTGGATTGACTCCCTTTGGAAGAATTATGAAAATACGCTTATGGAACATGGAAGGGTGTTCACCTTATTGCATGTAAGTACTACAAACCTTTTTCTCCCTTATTACAGTAACCATCCCCACACTTCCACAAACCAAGTTAACATCCTTGTCAAGTTCAAAACAATAGTGTCCCCTTGAAGTCCTCACGTCTAACATAATGAGCATTGTGAGTCTGCCTTGATTTTTAAGTAACTATAATGATGGGGAAACGTCTAGGAGTCTGAAATGCAAGAAACTCTGCAAGAGAAGTTGCCATGATTTACATTAGTAAATTCGTACAACTAAAAGCTCGACAGGCCAATACCTTTGTTTCTTTCATGGACATGGAAACAACTAGAATTCTTATTGACTGTCTGGAGGTACATAATAAGAGCCTCTTGCTAACGACTGATTTTGTGATTGAGGAGGGAGCAGAAGCAGAGAAGCTTGGAATGGCAGACATCAAGAAGAAGCTGAGAGATTTCTTGAAAGATGTCAAATAATTGGAAAAGCTAGCCAATATGTGTTTCATAGGATTATATAATAGTGATTAATTCTAGTCAAGGAACAAATAAAAACACAATAACCACACAAAGACCCCATAATATATATCAACTATATATTGACACACAAGCCAGCCTCATTTTATGTGGAACTTAGGATCGAAGAATTACTTTTTAAGGTAGGAAGATGATAAAGGCCTTTTTGTCAAAAAGCTACCTATTTTTTATAATCCTAACAAATCAAATGCCAAATGTAGATGTCTTCTGCTTTGTTGAACTAAGAAGGCAATGCACATGGAGGTTCACATTAAATCCTTCACAATGAAACAAACACTTAACAACAGTTCTGTATGGCACTATAGGGGCACCGTTTCAATTGGTGGGGGGCTTCATAATCCCCTGAAGCACATATTGGCTTGCTTTTCCAGTTCTACAGCATCCTTCATGAAATCTCTCGGCTACTTCTTGATGTCTGTTATTTCTAGCTTTACTTCTTATGCTTTCTCATCAATTGCAAAATCAGCTTTCCACAAGAGGCTCTTGATCTATACCTCCAAACGGTAAATTAGAATTCTAATTGTCTAGGTCTTTGAGAGACACAAAGGTAATGGATTGCAGAGCTTTTACTTGTGAGAATTGCTCATGGAAATCATAGTTTCTTGCATTTTGGACTCCTAGACGTTGTTCTCATCATCACAGCTACTTAAAATCAAGTCAGCCTCACAATGTTCATTAAGTTAGACGTGAGGACTTCAAGGGGAAACTATTGTTTTGAACTTAATAGGGACGTTAACTTGGTTTGATGAAATTGTGTGGATGGTCATTATAATAAGAGTGTGAAAGCTTTGTAGTACTCACTTGCATTGAGGTGATCACCTCCCCCTGTTATGTAAGCATATGTTCATAATTCTTTCAAAGGGAGTCAATCCACTTGCCAACCGAATCCATGGGAAAGGCAGTTGCAGCTGCAAGAGCAGCGGCCACTGCCAGAGATCAGAACAGTTTAGAAAGTCATAACCAGGATCATACTTGAGACCTTCAACCAAGTGCGTATGGTCTTGAGCTTCATGTTGATCTCCTTCTCAATCGGTAACTTCTCGAACATTGACTTTTGTAATAATATTAAAGATCTCGAAGAACTCAGTCAATGGGTGTCCACCCTCCCTGAAATTCCTCAATTCGTCCAATATATTTGGGTACCTAAATTTTTACAAAGTCTCTGCATCAGTGTGTCTCAAAACAGAACAAGTATGTGTAACGTGTATATCTCATGATCAAGCTTGATCATGATTTTTTCAAATTCATGATGGCCTTTTTATTTATCTCTCCTGCATTATAATCAGCAAAAGTTCAGATACCACAATCTGCATAAGATCTAAAACCATAACAGGAATACAATCCAACAACCAAGATAGCTAACTCTTCTTGCACAAATTAAATAAATTGGATTTTTCTTTACCTAAATAAGTGGCTTCAATTGATTGCTTTGCGGGATGGAAGTTAGAAAACAAAGGGCAAGATGGCTTGTTGAATGTAGTGAAGAAGCGTCCTCTAATGTAGATTTGTATTTTTTCAATCGGAGGATAGACTTTGTCACGATGACATAGAAAGTGTCTAGAGAAAGCTTTTGAAATTTTCAGCATAGTTACCGAGAATGCTCATGCCATATTAGTGTTTCTCATTCTTGATATGATTCGGAGAAACCTCGTTTAGAGACGATATGTTGACATTCGACCGTTTCGCGTGATCAGTTCCATGTCATATTTCTATAGATTTTTGGAATGTAATGGATGGATATTATGATGCTACCATATTTACTAGATGACAAAAACCTAGATATTGTTCGAAACACACATTTAGTTATTGGATGTTTGCCGATATAATACCTTGACAACCAATCTTTCCTTCCATTGAAATGTGTTAAAGATAGAAAATATTAGCTTGGACCATACCTCCTATTATTTTTCTAGAGGGATTACTTTTTATAAGTTTTCCAGGTAATGTTGGGTGGTCTTGGGTTTCTCTTATCCCAAAAGCTAGCTCAAAGGATAAAATATTCCCTCGCACTTATAAATCAACCATTAGCCCATTCCACAACTGAAATAGGATAAATTCCAATAATCTCCCCTCACACATCAAGTCTTAGGTGGTAGCCACAACAATGAGATAAACATCCTAAAAGCCAATTGAAATTCCTTCCTTGAGATATGTACCAAACACTAGTACAGATTGGGTGCCCAACAATTAACCAACGGCTCTTACACCATTTGTTGTGAGCGCACAGCAGAAATTCGATACCTTCACCCGGAGGGATTGCCAAAAGGAAGCTCAAATCCGAGCTCGTCAACATATCTACTTGCAATTAACTACTCAACACCATACAAATTCTTTGATATCGAACTTCTTAACAAAACTCACATGTATATTTCAACAATCTTTCCGTCATATGTGAGCTCAATGTTAACTATGCTCTCCTTTAATCCAAGTATCATTTTGCATCAAGATATCTCAACTTAAATCTCCATCAGTGTCGAACTTCATCCTTGATCTCTTTCTCCGAATCAAACCATAAAGTTTGCCATTGTGCCCACATTGCTAAATCACAACACACACCGCTTGAACACCACATTAGTAATCAAATTCCTTTCTTGAGATATTCATCAAACATTGGAACAAATTGGGAGCCCACAAATTAACCAGCTTTGATGCTAGTGTTGAGGTGGTCTTGAACCTATCTCAACCCAAAACTAGACCGACCTTCATTCAAAGTTTAAGCCTATAAGTTATGACCAATTAAAATATATTAATTTCTATGACCATATTAATTCTTCGATATAGAACTTCTCTGACACAACTCAAACGTTTATTTTAACAATCTCCTATCATGTGTGAGCTTAGCGTTAGGTCTACTTCCCCTTAATCTAAGTATCATTTTGCATCAAGATATCTCAACTTGAATGTCCATTAATGCAGAGCTTCATCCTTGGTGTTTTTCTTCAAATCAAA
Organism: Eucalyptus grandis; assembly: GCF_016545825.1. NCBI lineage: Eukaryota > Viridiplantae > Streptophyta > Magnoliopsida > Myrtales > Myrtaceae > Eucalyptus > Eucalyptus grandis. The sequence goes on from NC_052618.1 coordinate 32,339,277, forward strand.
TCATGAAGTCTGCCATCCGATCCACATTTTTACACCACATTGCCCACAACCCAAAAACCATGTTGGTAATCAAATTCCTTCCTTAAGATATTCACCAAACACCCAAATAGATTGGGGGCCCACTAATCAACAAATGGCTTTGATACCATTTGTTGGGAGCATGTTGGAGAAACTTAATACCTTCACTCAGGGAGATCGACAAGAGAAAGCTCAAGTCCAAGCCTATCAACATATCCAATTAGACTCACCTTCATTTAAAAACTTAAGCCAATGAGTTATGAGCAAACTAAGATTTATTGATTGCTTCACACCAAATCCATTCTCTAATGTGATTTTTTTCAAACACAACTCACACGTGCATCTTTACTATCTCCCTTCAGATGTAAGTATTATTATTGAGTTTGCTTCCCCTTAATTCAAATATCTCTACGCATTAATTTATCTCAATTTGAATCTCAAATGCTAAACTTCACACTAGGTTTCTTTCTCCAAATCGAACCATTAAGTTTACCATCAAGCCGACGCTACTACACCATAATGTTCACATGCCCGAAACTATATTGGTAATATGATTCCTTCCTTGCAATGTTCACCAAACATCGGAACAGATTAGGATTCCATCAATCTATCATTAGCTTTGACACCGGTGTTAGGTATCTCTCACCTCAAAAGCTAGCTTTAAAGGTAATACTTTCTCTCACGAGTGTGCTAGATAGTCTTGAACCTCTCACCCTAAAAGTTAGCTTAAATGGTAAAACTTTTCCTCACACCAACCACCCTTCCCTTCCAAAACAAATGTGGTATAACCCCAGCAATCCCTCCCTCACAAGTTGGGCCCTAGGTCAGAGTCACGACAACTTGTATCTCTCTTGTGTGATTGTTGAGTTCAGACTTATTGGTAACTTAAATTTTGATACAAGCGTTCGGTAGTCTTAAGTCTCCCTTATCCCCAAAAATAGCTCAAATGGTGAGGCACTCCCTCATACTTATAAAATGACCACCATATGTTGTGACATTAAGCCTTGACTTAACTCAGACTCTGTCAAGCTTATACCGAGTCATGTGTTAGGGTTCAAGTTCTTACAACATACATAATTTTCATCTTGGAATCGCCACTAATCAGTTTTTTGGAGGTCAATTAGGGACACGGATAAAGTATCAAAAATTATACTTTACCCCTATGCACTAGAGAACTTGATTACACAAAATTGCTCTAACGTCCTTTTGGTACATTTTTTCTATTATTGCAAAAAATGTTTGATAGGTTGCTTAGATTCATTTTAACTAGAATTACTAACATGCAAGGTGTTCATGAGGTGCGCAGACATCAAAATAACAACCAATAATGAAAACAATAAACAAATTGCAAGGATAGAGAAGATGTGTTTACCTCGAAGCAATACAAGTATCTGCAATGTTAATAGAAAAAACCACATATTCAACCTAAATATATGTTTCTAATTAACACGCAATTGTAAACGCTTTTTTTGGGGTTTTCTTTTATATAAATGAAACTAAGCTATAAGCAGTGCATGCTACTAGTCTAATATGACATGCGACATATGAATGTCTTAATTATAATGACAATAAAATATATTATTCTAGCATAGCACGCAATTTCCAAAGTACATGAACCTAGAGATGCAATTTATAATGACATGAAAATTACTTCCATCCAACACGCGGCCTATGAAAGGGAGACCCACTTTCTCCTTATTTGTTTATTTTGCTAGCAAATATCCTGTCCAACCTTATTCGTCAGGCTCTCGATATGAGAAACATTAGAGGCATCAAGCTAAACATGTGTTGTCCTACCCTATCTCATTTGTTCTTTGCAGATGATGCCATATTTTTCTTAGATGGTAAGTTGCTGGAATGTCAAAATCTTTCCAATATTATAAATCAATACTGTTTGGCAACAAGACAGGAAGTAAAGAGGAATAAATCTGGAATATTTGTCAGTAAAGATTGCCCTATTGGCCTACAAGAAAATTTGGCCAATGAATTCAGAGTACCTTTGATGGTTAAAACAGGCAAATATCTAGGGATTCCCTCAGACTGGGGTAGATCAAAAAAAGAAATGTTTGCCTGGATAATGGCAAAAGTTCATTCAAAATTAGACGGATGGAAAGAAAAGTTAATATCAAAGGGCAGCAAGGAAATTCTGATTAAGTCTGTTGTCCAAGCGATCCCTTAGTATGCTATGTATATCCTTAAAATTCCTACATCTATTTGCAAATCCGTTGAGAAGAAGATTGCTCGATTCTGGTGGCAGAATAATAGTACAAAACCCGATATCCACTGGAAGAGTTGGGAGGAGCTCAAAACTAGTAAGAGCAAAGGAGGACTCCGCTTTAGAGATCTTATGGATTTTAGTAGGGCAATGCTCGGGAAGCAAGCCTGGCGTTTAATTCAGGGACCCTCCTCCCTTTGGAGCATGCTATTCAAAGGTATTTATTTTCATTCATGTGAATTTAGACATGCTGAGAAAGGAACTAGACCGTCGTGGGTTTGGCGAGCTTTGTTGGTAGGAAGAGATTTAATTTTACCGAGACTATAATGGGCGGTGGGTGATGGGAGCAAAATCAGAACTAGGGAAGATCGTTGGTTACCAAATGGAATTTTACGCGGTCCAGCTCTTCGAGATGAACCCTTGCTAGTGGTTGATTATATTGACCCCAACAACAATAAATGAAACGTTCCTCTCTTAAACAGGTAATTTGATGACTCCACTATTAGTGAAATTCCTACCATTCCGGTAAGACCTAATTACATAAATGATCAAATTATTTGGACCAACTCTACAGACGGCAAATACACCGTAAAAAGTTGCTACCAATCAGTCATAACAACATCCCTCAGTAGTATTCAAAATAGAGCAACTACTTCTATCCAAGCCCCTAATGTTTTGTGGAAGAAAATCTAGAAGCTGAAGATTTCCCCAAAAATACGGCTATTCCTCTGGTCCCTAAGCCATGATGCTTTACCAACCAAAGCTAATCTTTTTCATCGCCACATCACCTTAGATCCAATCTGCCCAATATGTCCTACCAACGCACCAGAGACTGCAATACATACCTTTCTACTTTGTCAATGGACAGCAACTATTTGGTCACATCCAATGCTTAATATTCATATATCAACACAGGGTATACAAAATCTCAGAGCATGGATGGCAAACATAATTGAACAGAATCATGACTCACCTAATTTCGAAGTTGTAGCTACAATCTTGTAGCATATTTGGAAGACCAGAAATAATTTCGTTTTTCGGTGGCAGCAACTTGATCCAATTCGGGTCGTTAATCTAGAATTGGCTTCTATCCGGACGGCACAGCTTTCCAACTCTGATGGAGGAGGCACTAGACGCCACCGTCTCAAGCCAGACGATTTATGGAGACCTTTAGATCCCGGTTTCCTGAAGGTGAATATTAACGGAGCGTTTCAATTAGAGGGTAATGAAGGGACTATGGCGTGCATCTGTTGCGATCGAAATGGAAAACCGATAGATGGCCTTACCAGGAGTTCTGTCACATCGTCGGCTTTGCAGGCGGAATTTCAAGCATTAGCAATCACTCTTCACTACTTGCTGGAGCAGAGCAAGGCGCATGATCGGATGGTGCTCGAATCTGACTAAAAAATTCTAGTGGAACAATCCAAGGTTTAAGATCTACACCATGAGAGGTCAAATCCATCTTCGCTGAAGCAGCGGCTCTCCTTCAAGGCTTCTCCAATCTGCAAATTAGGTTTTGTCGAAGGGGGGCTAATTTTGTGGCTTATTGGCTGCAAAGACCCACAAAAATGGCACACTTCCCCTTAACTGGTTCATTTCACCTCCTTCTGCTTTGTTAGACATATTGTATTCGGATGCTTTGGCTGCCGATTGTGCTCTTAACTTTCATGAATGAATTTTATCCTTTCGACCAAAAAAAAAAAAATTAGGAAGCCGTATCAAATTAACACGAATTTTCTGCGGATCAAATCAATAAATTGATCTTAAGCATTAAATATCAAAATATCAATTTTAAGAGATTCCACATGATTAATAATTCCATGTAAAGTCTTATAAATAAAATATTGCAGAATAGGAAATAAATCCTTGTTGGGGATACCTATCACTCAACATATACAATTAGATTGTGGTATTATCAAATTAGGTAACATAATCAAATATTGAATTAACATCAAATAATTACCTAATCTTGAAGATATTGTTCCCAAACTTGGACCAATGATGGCGCAACGATTCATAGCGACGACCTACTCGATGGTGGTGATGCTAAGCCCACTGGATCACGGCGGCATAACGGCTCGGCAGGGATCACAAGCTTAGGATCACGGTGCAACGACGTGGCCAATGAAGGGATGGTGAGGTACAACATCAAGGCAAGTAAATCTCAATGAGAACTTTTGCTTACAGCTGGATCAATCCTACTTTCCGAGTCATCTTTTCCTTTTCTTTGTTTTGTTGCTTCATTGGGTTCATGTTGGAATGTTCTCTACTCTTCATGTTGAATCTCACTCTGTTGATCGAGCCACACTTTGGATTACAAGAAATAAACTACACACTAGATTTTCCACTTAGTCCAATTACGCCCACTTTGGTCTTTTTGCTCTTTTGACCAAGTACTCCTTGACCACCGATTGGCTCCTCTTGTGTGATGGATGAAAAATTGTGCTTATGAGTGTCAAACTTCACTGAGAAAAGCCTGCAAAAAGAGAACAACTGCAAAACTACAAGAATCCATATTGATTGTCAATGAGACGTGGGGATGAATAAGAGTGCAGCAGTTCTTCGGTTTTTCTGTTGAAGACTAGAAATGTCAAGTGATGACTGCGGCAAGAGGTCACCAGCATTTGCGGCATTCACTTGATGGCTCGCCACAAGTCTTGGGACACCGGGCCTGATTCAGGACTTGGCAAAATAACAGGCGTCGCTGAGCACATGAGGACCACAACTAGAACTACTGGATACACGCTTGAGGGCTGATCGAGACGTTTTGCCGAGGTGAAGGTGAAGGCACGGCAATGGCAAGAAAAGATGTAGAGGGGCGTTGTGAGCCAAGCATACAAGAGTGGGTTGGAGGCCGATAATTGTGGAAACAAAGCACCCCATCCACCTCTCTCTTTGATTCACCCTTTGTGGCTATACTCTCCCAACAGCCATCTCCCACGATTATTCTCTCTTAGTGTATTCTCTCTTTCTCAGAATTGTGGTAGTGTATCTTAATTGTGTAGCCTCCCTTTATAAGGGCCAAGTCTAGCGTTTTCTAGGCAACTTTCTAATTACTTCCTCTAGTTGAATCATCACAAAATAAACTAAATCACATTTCCAAGTACTAAATCAATTAAATCAATTATTCCAACTTGGAAATTATAATGCAAATTTGGGCCCACTTCGCCGGGGCATCAGAAGCTTGTGGTGAAAGATGACGATACAGAGAGTGAATCCTCCTCTCGGCTCTGCTCTCGGCAGCCATCTCTCCCTCGCTCTGTTGCTTGGCACACTGTCCCTGGCTTGTTCTATGGGAAGAAAGGCACAGAGACAGATGGAGGGTGTGGTTGACCTTTGAGTCTTTGACTAAAAACTAGGAAGTTTTTATTAGGAAAAAGAAATAAAAAATCCTAAACTTTTTCCTATGGCAAATTTATCTCAAAAATATTTTTGACATAAAAAATTTCAAAATTTACCAACTATGACGCATTTATCTCAAATTTTTTTCCCACGATATAAAAAAATTCCAAACTTATAGTCATGTGATACATTGATTTCAAAATATAGAGCATTTTTCGCCCTTTACTTTTTAATTTTTTAAATTTTTCTATTTTTTATTTTTTCTTCTTCTTTCTTCACCCATCATGGCTGATGGAGAGAAGCCAAACTCAAGCGAGGGCCACCCTCATTAGCATCGGGCGAGGGTCGCCCTTGCTAGATCCAAATAGGAAAACCAGATAACGGAAAGTAAAAGGAAAAAAAATTAAAAGTAAAAGATGAAAATGCCCTTCAACCATAGAGTTTGGGGTAAATGTGTCATAGTTGGTAAAATTTGGAATTTTTTGTGTCATAAAAAAAGTTTGATGTAAATTTATCACACTGAGTAAAATTTGAGATTTTTGATAGCTTTTTTCTTTTTATTAATATTAACTAAAAATTGTAGTTGAAATCATATAAATTCAAATTTATAAATTGAACTTATTTTCTCAAATACAACCTAAGAATGTTGTAAGGTAAAGAAGAGGTGAAACAAAGTTATAATTGACCTATGCAAATGGCCATCACCCATAATAGCTTAGACGCAAATAATGAAATTGAATTGTTGGACTCCAGTTCATAAATTAAAAATTCTCCAACTTCCCAACCAACAATAGTTGTCCTCTGTTAGGGTGCTAATCGCTCGACATGAGAGTCAAGAGAGAATGAATTTCCTTTTGGCTCCATGTTTTCTAATCACATAAGTGATGTATCACTTTTTTGTGATACTTGTTTAGCTAAATTCGTCTGTTTAAAATGGTGGATGTAATGTTCTTTTTACTTAAAAATAAAGCGGAAAAGAGAATTTCCATATATTTATATATGAATAATATTGATGAAATAGGAGCCTATTTATAAACTGTTCGGACAAATATCTAAAGCAATGAAATATTACAATATCAAATAAAATCAATTGAAATCAATTAAGGAAGATTAATACCTCCAACATCTCTCTCAAACTCAAGGTGACGTAGAAGAGGTCAATTGAAATTTCAATAAAATATTTTTAAAAAGCTCCGATGGATGTGTCTTAGTAAAAACATCAACCGTCTGATCAATTAATACTATTTACAAGTCAAACTATTATTTGATATGGGCACCCAAGTGAAGCTCCAAGTAGGATTGTTTTTGGCTTCATAGGTTAAGGGCCCATGGAGGCACTTAGAAGATTGAGAGCCACCTGACGTGCACCAATATAACCTTTCCTTTTGATAATATATAACATGCTAAATTCTAATTTCAGAATATGAAAGATGCAAAGCATATTTACCTAGAAGATGTAAGAGGTAATCTCTATGGGAAAAATAAAAACAGGTATGATACAACAACGTTTTCTATCTCTAACGCAATTTAGTTAATACAAAGGGAAAATTGGCTGTCAAGATTTTTCCGATAGCTAAAGGGGTAATCTGCATGATATCTAGGTTATTGTCCTATAATAAATACGGAAGTATCATAATGTTTGTCTCACCAAATAATTTGCATTGCAAATCTCTATACAAATATGGCACTGAATAGATTGGGTGTTAATGGATCGGCTCTAAATCTACCCTCTTGGTATTTTCTTAGGAATAGGAAATACTGACGTGGCATGAGCATTCTAGGTAACATTGCCTAGCATTTAGCTTCTTCCACACACCATCTATGTGGTTGGAATCAAATTTATCATTGAATCTGAAGATCTATAAAAATCATACGAGAGGGTGCTTCATCTTCATAACATTCAACAAGTTCTCTCTCTCTCTCAAGTTCTCTCCCCCGTAGCAGTCAATTGCAAGAAGCAGATCATTTAGGTAAGGAAAAATCCAATTTATATTCAATGGTGCAAAAAGAGTTAGTTATGTTGCTTGTTGGATTGTATTCCTGTTATGATTTTAGATCTTATACAGATTGTGGTATCTTAACTTTCTGTTGATTACCATGCAGGCTACGAATAAGACAAGGCGCTCATATTTATTTATTTTTTTTAAATCACGACCACGCTTGATTATCACATGAAGCCTAACTCAAGAACTCCTTTGTTGTGGTTGAAAATGTATGTATTAGCCCATTTCGATGGGATGACTCTCGGACAAACCCTAGAAATGATTTCTTTTGTGGCGTCTTCATGATCTAAGCACTTAAAAAATCACCTAATACATAGGCAAGAGATGGACACTTATGCTCGCCCGCCTTTTGTTATGTGAACCCAACGATAATGAATATTTAATCAAACATTGTATAGATTTCATTCCTTTCGTTTTTCCATCTGAGTTTATGTTTAGCCGGCTTAGTCACTAGCACATCGTGGTCGGTGGATGCGCATGTCAGTTTGTGAAGTGAATTGAATTTTTCTTGGTTTGGGACAAACATTCCAAATGGTAATTTTGTGAGAAATTGCATATTTTCTTGTCTTCTTACTTGATGATAATAACTTTTGGTATTCTTGTATGACATTTTCCTCAATTATGAAGTCTATATCTTGTGTGAAAGTTCCAGCTTTTTTTTTTTTTTTAAAGTGGTATCCAATCCAAATAATTTAAAAGAAAAATATATTTTTCTATATTCATAAAAGGTCAACGAGATTTGTTAAGTCGTCTTTTGTTTTTAATTCTCTAGTTTTCTCAATTGACAAATTCTTTTGTGGATTGAACTTCAAAAAATCAGTTATGATATAACTCTTTTTCTCAAGACGATAAAGACAAAACTTTTAAAACTTTTAATCTTTTTGTGGAACCTTTATTTATTACTGCTAAGTGATTGCCCCTAAAAACAAAATTGTAAATTCTATGTCTTTTTAGCTGCTCAAATATAGCATATGAAACCATTGGGGTTTGTCCCAGTGGCCACATGAGAAGAGAGAGTTGGGAGAGTCGAATCCCCACCTTGAGTTTGGTTAGGAATGATGTAGTTTTAGATATAAGTTTCGACTCTTACACTCCTGAAAGACGATATGACAAAAGTCTAAGAGTAAGAATTATGGTAGGAATAGAGTAAATCCGATTATAAAAAAAAAAAAAAAACTCAAGTCATTTAGTGAATATATGTGATTTTTGCTTATTAAACCAATAGTGACCCCAGTATCAAATCATATACTATGTTTTCTCGCATAAAATGTCACTCATCCATGTGAGAGTGGAGTGAATCTCATCAAATCCATGCATTGTAATTGGCTATAATCATCATCCTAGACAGACTCGGTTCTCGAAGTAGAGTATCGTTTTCTGGCTCTGAGTTTTGATATAATTGCTTGTTTTGGGCCAGCACTGGTTATTTCCTTTCCTATCGTATTTAACATTGGTCTCGTATCATTGCTTTTCTATCTTCTGACATAATTCGGAATTCCTTCCCATTCTCTTCCTTTCACTTTCCTTTTTGCATGCTCTGAAATTCTATAAGGAGATAAACTTCTGCAACAGCTTCATTTCTTTTCCTTTTAGCGTACTCACCCTCTCTTTTTGCATGATCTCTCCTTAAGGTCAATGGCAAACTCCAACACCAGAAGAAACCCTCCCATGGATGGAGCAGCGTGTGAGTCCGACCCTGATCCGCGAACCTTCAACGCAAACCTCCAAGCGAGGACAAACCAAGTCCTCAGAACTCTTGCTTCCGGGGTTGATGTCCAAACTCTTTCACTGGATTCTCTGAAAGAGATAAGCGAGTGCCTATTGGAGATGAACCAGGAAGTGGTCAAAGTCATCTTGGATAGCAAGAAAGATATTTGGAGAAATGAAGAGCTGCTCAAGCTTGTACAAGATTACTTCAATGACAGCTTGCCCACCCTTGATTTCTGTGCTTCCCTCGAGAATTGCTTGAAGCATGTGCGTGATGCCCATTTGCAGATTTTCACCGCCCTTCATTGCTTTGAAGAAGAAGATGGGGAGGGCTGTTGCAGGTACATGTATCTCAGTTCTCAACTTCATTTCGAGCACATGTATCTTAGTATTGTTGACACCTAAATTTTTAGGGTTAATTTTTGCTATAAAATAAAAAAATCACATGGCATATAGTTTAGGGAAATTTTATTTTGTGTTATATTGCATTAGGATTTTTCACATATTTGGGTAATATACACTGCGAGGTGTATTTCGTGCAAAAAGGGAATTTTTTTGGATAGAATATGTGAAAAATACAAAAGAGAATATCACATGTAGTGCAATGATATATTCAGAAAATTATGCACGAGTGAAATTGGAAATAAAATTTGCTTCAAAGATCTAAAATTTTCCCTATAAAAGGCGTTGCACACGTACGGACAAAGGGGGGGGATTTTCGAAATTTTTGAAGAGCAATTACGTGAGGAGTTCTTGGGGTCTGGTGAGCGGGGATTCGAAAGAAAAATCAAGAAAAAAATTGCTTTCTTCCGTTTGTCTTTGGTTTGTCTTGAAGAGAAAAAAAGTCAGAAAAAAAAGAAAAGAAAAGTCATGTCTGCAGAAGGGAAACAGTAGAGAGAGTACAGAGACAAGGAGTGACGTGAGAAAAAAAAAAAAAAAAAGAAAAGGGGACGCCACTGTTCATCTTCCTCGCCGGGTTGTCCCGCCCGCGCCGGCGCCGCGTGCCAACGTCGTCGACCGCGCCGGCACCGCCTCCACCGGCTACCTCCGCATCTCCGCCGCGGCCGCACCACCACTGATCCGCCTCCACCGCGTCCGTCAGCCCCCGTGAGCAGCGCCTTGCCACCGACCTGCGGCACGGAGTCCCGCCGCCCCGCCCGCGACAGCACCCGGGCGCCGTCGTTCGTCCCACCTCGCCGCGTGCATCCGCGATCCGGGCGTCCGGATCTCTCCACCCGCAGTCCGAAGCTCCGGTGCTCTGTCCCCGACACCGCCGTGCCGCCGCGACGCCCGCACCCGGCCCAGCTGCGGTCCTCTTCCGCCCGACGACGACTGCGAGCTGTCCCGACGACCCGCGCCGAAGTCCCCCGGTGCCGCGCCGCCGTCACGCCCTCGCCGGAACCCTAGCCGGAGGCTTCCCCTCGCCGGACCCACCAGCTTTATTTTATTTTATTCTTTTTCTTTTTTCTTTTTCAGGAAAAAGGAAAAGAAAAAGAGAAGTGAAAGAAAATTTAGGTATTTTCTTTATTTTATTTTTTTTAATTATTTTTGCTATTTTATTTTATCTTTTTAGTGTAATTATTCCTTAATCTGAAATTGAAATTCCATGACATGAAATTGCCTGGAAATTAGTGATTCTCGGTCCGATTTTCAAGCTCGAAATCCGACTCGCAATCACTTAAAAAATTGCCAATCCGATCTCCCCGCTCGAGATCCGATTCGTGATTTATGTGAAATTGGCCAACCCGATCTCATGCTCGAGATATGGTTCGTCAATTTGTGTATCAATATGGCTTGATTTGATGTGGTGTTGCTTAAATTAATTTTCTTAAAAAAAATAGAAAATGTAGCTTTAGGGTTTGCATGTTCACAATAGGTATTTTATTTCGAATTTTAAAAAAAAATAAAAAAATCAAATCAATTCATTTAGGTTGCTAGTTCTTTTAATTTGGATTGCATGTTTAATTATTTGGCAATTATTAATTTTGAAATTTAAAAAAAAAAAAGGAAAAAGGAAAAACATAAAAATCATCATGCATAATTCATGTAGAATTAGGGTACATTTTGCACGTCATTGCATATTAGGATAGAAATTGCACTTAAGTTAATTTAGATAATTTCTTAATTTACTATAGGTTTAGGTATTTTATTAAATGGATTGCATTTTAGGATTATCTAGGTTAAGATAATATTTTAGTTTAAATTAGGATGTGGCTCAACCTAATTCTTAATATAAATTAAATAGGATCTTAATCTAATTAGGTAATTTTCATATTTCACCTAATTTCGAATTTCATAAAAAAAACATAAAAAATGCCATAGGTTGATTTGTCTTTATTTTTTAGGATAAAAAATGTATTCTTTTAGGAAAAAGAAAAATTGTCATATGCACGTCATTAGGGTTAGAATTCATTGAGATGCATGACATTTATTATTTTTGCTAGGCCATTCAAATTACATGTTATTAGAATTAGGTCATTTAGTTAATATTGCATTGCATATTGCATGATTTTCATTAAAAGTGAAAACAAAATAAAAATTGTGTGTTAATTAGAAACCATATCTAGGGTTGTTGATGTGGATTTTAATTTAACATTGCGAATGCTTTCGTTGCTTTGAGGTAAGTCCTGCAATTTATTCATTTGCTTTCTTGAGTGTTAAATTGGTGGTTTGTGCACCTGCATGGTCACCTCACATGTTAGGAAAATAGATTTAAAATCAATCCAAACTGCTTGCCAAACATTTATTAAAATAAAAAGAAAGGTACCGAAAGGGCGTTAGAGAATTTTAGCGTAACCAAGTCCCCCGTACCCATAGTCTCGGGTTCGTAGGAGTAAAATAATTCTCCCATTATTTTACTTGGGTTTCTAATCGACCCACCAAAAATAGATTAGTGGCGACTCCTAATTGAAAATCAATTGCATGTTAAGAACTTAAACTTAAGTCGCGAATTGGTATGGGCTTGGGAGAGCCCGAGTTAAGTCTAGGCTTAACAATCCATTAGCCAAACCCTAGGTGGTTCATGCCTCGAAAAAAATTGGGTCGCGACAGCTTGGCGACTCCGCTGGGGACTTGAGTTAAAACTTTTAGTGGACTTAGGCCAATTTTCTTTTTGAAAAAAATTGTTTTTGTTTGGCAGCGAGGATCCCAGTGTACGTCCCTAACATTTAAGGTGTTAAATGTTTTTGCGGGATGGGAGGTATAAGGGGAAGTGTTTGCTAACCTTTGTTTTGTAGGGAGGTGTAGGAATGTATGGTTTATTTTCATATATGAAGTGTTGCTTGATATAAAATGTTGTGCATGCCTTGCATCTAGCACTACACTATTGCACACACAACCCGCCGCCGGACCTGGGCCGCATTAGGATCATCTAGGATGGTATTGAGATGTTTGCCACTCCGACCGCATGATCGCGGTGCGAGTCGCCCATCTCAATCCCGAAGTTTCTTTCATGGTGTCAAGAGTACCCACCTCGGTCCGCATGCTCGCGACCCGGGTCGGCTCTTTGATCAAGCCGGAGTCATGAGGACCCGACATAGTCCACAAGCTCGTGGCTAGTCCGATCATCCTTGTGGCTTCACTTTGATAAGCCTTATAGTGTAGAAATCGGGCCACTTAACATGCGCATGTCTATGTGATTGCCCATCATTGGTAAAGTAAGTTCTCTAAATTTTTGGCCTTTGCAATTTACTTACTTTATCGCATTATTTTGTCGGCCCATGGCATTAGGATTGTCCTGAGTCTTGATCAATATACAATGGGGACACCGGACATTCGAATTATTTTCCCTCCAAGGGAAGAGCTTAGCATTTGGTGGGACAAGTTAGATCAAGATGGCCGTCGCTTTGTAGAGTCACATATTGGTCGACTACTTCCGCTGCTGCGTATCAACATCCATGTCGGCCTCGTCCAAGCACTCGCCCACCGTTGGTGCCCCGAGACTTCTACTTTTATCTTCGGCGGTAAGCATGAGCTCACTCCCACCTTGGAAGAGTATAGCATTGCCATAGGAAAATCCTTGAAAGCTGAATTGATTAGTCCACCTATCGGAATAGATCCTGTTATGACCTTATCTGATTTTCTGAGAATTAAGGAAGACGATTTAAGAAAGGTTTTAAAGGCTAACCGCAATGCATGTCCTTTATCTTTTCTGAAACAATGTTTTGAGAAAGGCACTTCATCTCAAATGCGAAGGGTTTTCCTTTTGGCTTTCTTTGGGTTTATAGTTTTCCCTTACTGCAAGAATGCTATTAACCCTTTGATCGCTCAATTAGTTAAACAAGTGTTGGAAGGAAAGAATTTTGTAAACACTATTCTAACTGAAACTTTCATTTCCCTCACTCATTTCAAAAGAGGTGGCGATAAGACTCTCCATTCCTCTCCTGAACTTTTACAAATTTGGTTTCTTTCACATATAAAAGGGTTTGGTGGTCTAATGACTATACATGATGTTAGTAATTCCAACCACCCTATTATGAGATTTGAGAACAACCAAAAACATGCACCGGATTATCATTATTCTAGGTGGCTAGCTTTCATGAAAAAACCAACTTCCAAGGGTTTCCTATGGCATGCTAAATGGTTCCAAGTTCGGGTAGCGAGACTCTCGTGTGGAGGAGTTGGCCCAATCCCTCTATTGGGATTCACCGGAGCATTGGAGTACTATCCGACTAGGGTGACTCGTCAATATCAAGTCGTGCAAGAGCTTCCCCGGCGTTACAAGTAGAGCCACTCCAAGTCAGTTTTGTCGATGGAAGCCGAGGCCATGAAGATTCCATTCTCACTATCAAATCAATGTGGGACATGTGCCATCCGCGAAAGCTCAAATGGCCCGAGGAGGAGTTGAAAGGCACAGAAAGGAAGTACTATGCCTCGATTAAGTACATCCAACAACATAAGATTCCCGAGAAGCTGCTTCCGAAGATACCGGAGGCGCCGTTGAAGATCACCAATCAAGCTGAGAATAAACGCCTCAAAAGAGTTGCTGAAAAAGCTCAAGAGGAGAACAAACGATTGCGTCGAATGGTGTCCCGAATGTATATTGATCAAGCCAAATGAAGTGCTTGAATCAATCTTGCTATTCTCATTTTTAGATTAATGTTTAGGGAGTTTGAGTCATTTACTTTCCTAGTTCGTTTGCTTAGGACATATCAAATTTCTAGGCTTGTCAAAAGCTCCATTGATAAATAAAATTTCTAGAGTATTGCCATGGATCGGCGTATTTTCATATGAGATACTTATTTGTGTTCATTTCTTAATTTTTAGGTGATAACGGATCCGTCACGTTCGCCCATCATCACGCGATTAAGAGCGAGAATGGCTGAACAAACCGAAATGCGTGATCGTGTCTCCGCTGTGGAGACTCAACTCCAACAAGTACTCGCCTCTTTACAACTTGTGACGGATCAACTCCAATTCCTCCAGCAAATCCAACAGCTGCACCTCGCTCTTCCCGAAGTGGTTATCCCAAAGCAAGCAAACAAGGTTCAAACGATTGACGATGACATGCCCGGACTGGAAGATGATCCATTCTCGATCAATGTGGAAAAGGCTAAGCTTGTCAACATCCCTAAGACGGAGCGGGATGAACGCTTTGCTAAAATGGAAGAAAAGTTGAAACAACTGCAGAGTCACGTAGTTCACTCCCGTTCGACTTGTCCGTGTACGAGAAAGTCAAGATGCCAAAGAAATTCAAAATGCCGGATTTTGAGAAATACGATGGTACTTCCTGCCCAAAAGCTCATCTTCGATGTACCATGTGCGTATGGCTCAATATGTCAAAAACGAGCCTCTCATGATCCAATCATTCCATGCAAGTTTGACTGGGCCTGCACTAAATTGGTATGTCATGAAGAATGTGAACCTACTCGACACTGAATGAAGTGGCTGACGCATTTCTCAAACAATACAAGTTCAACATGGATATTGCACCTTCCCGAGAGGATCTCGAGAGGATGGAGAAAAAGAGGAGCGAGTCATTCAAAGAGTATGCCGTGAGATGGCGAAATCTCGGCAGCTCAAATCACCCCGAGCCTACCGACAAGGAGCTGATGAAGTTATTTATCAAAACTCTCCCATCCGAGTTTCGTATTCGGATGGCCAGCACGTACGTTGAAAGCTTCAATCAGCTTATTTCGTGGGGGAACAAATCGAGATGGGAATAAGGGAAGGATGGTTTACTTGAACCATCGAGTAGAAGATTCTCTGCCAAGAAAGAGAAGGAGACTGCCGTAGACGTAAATATGGCTTATAGCCGGGAAAATGCCAATCGCACCCCGGCTATCCGAGATGAATCCAAAGCAACAAAGCTACCCGGCCGTCAATCATTTGCCCAAGCAAGAAGGCAGTTCTCTCCTCTCCCCGGATCTCCATCCCAAGTGTTGGCAATTCTAAGAAAGAAAGGATTGCTTACTAGCGAACCAAAGCGCCCCTAACCGCGAAAGCATTCGTAGTTACGACTCGACGAAGAAGTGCGACTATCATAGCGGTGAATTGGGACATTCAACTCGATGAATGTTTCACCTTGAAACACAAGATCCAAAACCTCTTGGACACAAAGGCCTTTTCATTTCAGGCATCGCTCAGCCAAACGTCAAGAAAAATCCGTTACGGAGCATGAAGGTACGGTCAATGCTATCCTAGAGCCCGAAGTTGGTCGAATCAAGAACTCGAAGGTACATGTGGCGTATGCTTACAATGGCTTGGTAAGAGCTGGATATTATCCGGATCGGAGGATGTTCCTCTTTCACCGATGAAGGAAAGAGTCACCGGGATGGTGGATGACGGAATCATCGTTTATGCTGACCATAACTCTATAGTTTCCACTATTTCCCCATCATTATTGATTGGGAGGAGGAGCAAGCGGCGCTCAATGCTGATAAAGAGGAAGTTGATCCTTCACTCGTGGACATGCCCCCACTTGAAGATGCATCCGACGATGAGATAATGATTGAAATGCCTCAACCGTATGAATATGTCAACAATAAGGCGGTCCCTTGGTCCTATGACCTAGATGTTGACCTTGTTACAAGGTCTGGTCGGACTTATTCTCAAACTAATACTCAACCCGCAAAACCTGTCACCGATGAAGAGGTTAAGGAGTTTCTGGCCGTGATCAAAGCAAGCGAGTACAAGGTGGTCGAACAAGCTTACGAAAGATGCCCGCCCGCATTTCTTTGCTTGAACTCCCGCTTACATCCCCGTGCATCAAAAGTCTCTAATGAAGGTGTTAAGTGAAATTCGTGTACCTGAAACGGTCGAGGCAGACAAGTTGGAAGACTTTGTGGGATCGATCCTTCTTAAGGACATGATTGCCTTTTCTGATGAGGAATTCCCTCTTGAGGGTAGGGGGCATAACAAGGCACTCTATGTATCCGTCAAGCATAAGGCTTCTCATGTGTCTCGAGTACTCATTGATAATGGGTCCGCCCTAAACATATGTCCACCGGCCACTCTTCATCGCCTTAAGGTGGACCCGTCCCAGATACATGCTTTGCAAAGACTTCGTCCGAGCTTTTGATGGTACAAAGAAGGAGGTGCTTGGGAGATTCACCTCGATGTGCAAATAGGGCCGGTGGTTTTCAATGTTCCTTTCCGGGTAATGGATATCCCTACTTTGCTTTTAATTTCCTCTTTGGGTCGTCCTTGGATTCATACTGGGGCGGTACCATCAAGTCTACATCAAGCTGTGAAATTCGTAATCAAAGGGAAGCTAGTCACTTTGTCTATGGCGAAGAAGATCACCGAATTTATCATGAGACAGCTATCCCCTATGTAGAGCCGTACTTTGAGTTCGAATCGAGCTACCACTCATTTGAGTTGGTATCCACTATTCATGCTTCTCGAGACTCACCACCACCAACTCCCGAAGTTTCAAATGCTACTCTAATGGTAGGAAGGATGATGGTTGGGAATGGTTTTATTCTGGCGGTGGCCTTGGAAGAAATGGTCGAGGATTCGAAACCCCATTGAAGCCCCTCGGAGGTCCCGTCTTCGGATTAGGGTACCATCGAAGAGTTGGGGAAAGTTCGGAGGACGAAGACAGAAAGGCGAAACCCGCCACCTCGACCACGAGCAAGAAAGGCAAAACCCAATACTCCCAAACATTCGCGAGACATTCCCGGTCCTCCCATAATGATGCGGGATGAAGCGAAGTAATAGATACCTGGGGGCAGCCAAGCGGAAAATTCGACTATCCGGTGAAGTATTCGGCTCCTCCCGGTTTCTATATTGATCCCCGCGACATTGTCCCGGATGGATGGGGTGGCATGGATGATCCGACACCCCTGAGATCGAAAACCCCGAAAATGCATTGGAAGGAATCTCTAGTCTCTTCGATGATGTCTTCATAGGGGCCATTGACGAAGGACCTCGGAGAAGATGGGCTCTAGCCCACAAGAGTAACTCATTTACTGCTTTCTTACATTCCCCGCGCGGAATTTTTATCGCTTTCTAGGGCTTGTTTTTGATTTCTTCCTTTTCGCTTTCTTTTTAGGGCTTGAAAATTGCATTTCCATTCAATAAATGTAATTGATTGATGAATATCAATAAAATTACAAGTTTTATTTTGAGGGCATGATGAGGTACACCAAACCAGCCCTAAGGTGACGATATCCAACAATGAAAAGAAAATATCATCCAAGGAGAATTCTGAGGACTGGGCTTCTTCATGCTTCCTCATAAAAAAAAAAATCCAAAAGAACCAAAAAAAAAAAAAAAAAAAAAAAAAAAAAGATCATTTTTCAAGACATTTCCAAAAAAGAATGCATTAGATTAGCCTTGTTTAATTTTCTGACTCATTTACTTCATGTTTCAGAGCATTACTTTCTTGACCCGATAAGAAAGCATCGAAAAGGCACATCAAGTTGCAATTGGTTCAATTGTTACTCAACAAGTTTCTAAAGAGTTAATGTCGGCCACATCTCGATACTACTTTAAATATCCATCTTGAAGGGCCAAACAAAGTGTGTTCCATTTCCATGCTTGACGGAATTTTCATTCTCGCCCATTAAATGAGGGCAAGTTAAAAGAGAATCATCCATCTTTGATGAAAGAGGTACATCTCGTCTTTGAACATAAATAATTTTGGGAGATGACGCTTTGTTCTTTCCTTGCAGATGACGAATTGGGGGGCGCTACAAATTCTAGTAGTGACATGACTGAGACAAAATCTCGATCCAAGCCAAAATGGTTGTGCAATTTGAATTTACTTTGAGTTGCATAGTATCCTATTCATGCACGTTCTCTTGTACAGGGGCAAAAGCAAGAACGAAGTATTCATCAAATCAAAAGCGGATTTTCAATCCAAGGACATCCATTGCTTTGAGACAGTCCCTTCGGTGGGACATTTCATTGAATGAATGCTTGCAATCATGTTTTCATACTTATAAGAGAATTTTTAGTATGGTAAACTGTTTGTTTGAAGCCACAAAAAGCTTTTCATGCTTAAAGTTGCTGAACTCTTTTGAGAAGAAAATTTTCATATTGATTTAGCTCACCAAGTTCATGTGGAGATTTGTCAAGATAGACAATTTAATGGAGTGACATCAATGCTTAAGAATGCTGAATGAGACGTGTCAGTATGATGAAAGGCAAGCCTTATCCTATACACAATCCCCTACTTATACACTTGTGAGATGAGTGTAGGAAGTTCCATATCCGCAAGGTAAAGAGTTCTCTTGCAAAAGGTACGATAACCGAAATGATGAGAGGCAATTCATTTCTTCATCCCAAACACTACATATAATCCATTGCTTAACCCCTTTGAGCTCCATACACTTGTGGAAATTCTTTCAAATTATCCCTGTCAAGAACCACCCCACATTGGGGCAAATTGGAGGGTAAGATAGCACCATAAAGTGAAGAAAATGGATTGAAATTTTCTTGCTTTCACTTACATCAATTTTCAAGTCGTGCTATTACAATGAATTCATATGGTAATTTAAGTGCCTTAGGATGACGAAGAGCATTTTTTTTCTCTATCCTACATGCTTATATCCTTTGCATAGCCCACTTGAGCCTACAATTTCATTTCTTTTTAAACCCAGTTGGTGATTATCCCCCACACTTTGGGGCAAGGCAAAAGGCATATGAAGACCCTTGAAAGTTCAAGTGTCATTATTTTACGCATGCATAGAAATCAAAATAGAACTAAGGGGCATGAAAAAGCAGTGTGCCTGGTAAAAGCAAGGCCAATGCCCATGAAAAAAGTGAAGAAAAAAATGAACAAGAACTAGGGGCATGAAAAAACAGTGTGCTTGATAAAAGCAAGGTCGATGATGCCCATAGATGAAAAAAAAGATAGTCAAGATAAAGACTATCTGTTGTAAAAAGGTTGTATCTCCAATGGAGCAATACTCAAAGAACTCAAAAGTTGAGTTTTTACAATCAATGGGGCATTTCATGAAGACAATCCCCGATGATGAAAAAGAAAACTGGTGGCAATGCCAAGATGATCATCAACTCTCACCCTTAACACATATTTTGAGCCTAATGATTGTTTCATTTCTCAACCCATGAACCCAGCCTATGTTACGTCCCTTGTAAAGTCTCTTCAGATTATGGCACTTGAATTAACATAGGAGTTCACATGTTTTATGCATCGCTCGAAAAAGTGCGAGCAAGATTATTTCTTTCTCATTTTGCAGGGTTCTTGACTTGTAAACCCGGAGATAATTAAAGAGTTGTTCTTTCAATAGCCTTGACTCAAAGAGTCCCTTTGTTAAGCCGTTGACTGAGCCCACATTACGGTCCCTATCAAAGACCTCTCGATTGGTAAGGTCGTACCGCTTGCATGAAAACTCGGACCCTTATTGGTATGACGATAGTGAGACGGAGTGATTCTCATAAAATAGCCTCTAAATGAGAGTGAGTGAAAGTCCTTTTAACTGAAGGTCTCTCATTTGGTATTCTTAGGAAATCCATGTCATGAGTGAAGATTGTCTTGAATGATAATTCTCTCTAGTGGAAATTTGGGTGATGCAAAGGTCATTATGCATGAACCCCGATTGAGTTGATGAAAATCTCATTGAATTTTGAAATATGCATTCTAGACTAGCTCAGTTTGTCTATCTCTTTGATGAATGCATATCAGTTTTTGCTCTAAATCATATCTGATAGGTAATTCAAGTTCCTTTCAGAATGTTTCATGATATTAGGAGATGAGAAACCTCTACCATGAGGTGAAAGACCTCCACGGGATATCCAAATTCCAAAAGACATATCCCCAAGAATCAGAGATATCATCAGGTAAGTATATCTCTACCATACTCTAAAATACTTGTCATTGTGTAGGTATTCTCTCTCAAGTACATCGACACTTGACTTGGTCAAGTTGTCCAATTATCGAACCGGCGTGCTTCCGTAGCCAGGATTTCTTTTATCGACCTGGCGTGCTTTCGTAGCCTAGAGTCCTTTACACCGACACTCAATGGAGTTGTCCCCCAAAGATTTTTCATCCAGATTCAATCTGATTAAGGCGACCGAAGAATGGTTCGGGTCCTGGTCGGATGATTTCTGTCGCAAGGTTGGGCGACCGAAGAATGGTTCGGGTCCTAGCCAAGCAAAACCTCAATCTAGGCGACCGTAGAATGGTACGGGTCCTAGACAACATTTATTGCTCTAACAGTGACCGTAGAATGGTACGGGTCCTGGAAAAGCAATTTCTTCATTCAGGCGACCGTAGAATGGTACGGGTCCCGGAAAATAATTTTCTTCGTTGAGGCGACCGTAGAATGGTACGGGTCCTTGACAACACCTATTCCTTATTCAGGCGACCGTAGAATGGTACGGGTCCTGGAAAATGAATCCCCGTTTAGGCGACCGTAGAATGGTACGGGTCCTAGACAAAACCTTTCTGCTGTACTAGGCGACCGTAGAATGGTACGGGTCCTGGGAAAGCAGTTCCTTACAAAACATTTCTGCCGTCATCGGGCGACCGTAGAATGGTACGGGTCCCGGGAAAGCATTTCCTTACAAAACATTTCTGCCGTCTTGGGCGACCGTAGAATGGTACGGGTCCTAGGAAAGCAGTTCCTTACAAAACTTTTCTGCCGTATTGGGCGACCGTAGAATGGTACGGGTCCTGAGAAAGCAGCTCCTTTCTGCCATACTGGGCGACCGTAGAATGGTACGGGTCCTGGGAAAGCAGTTCCTTCACAAAGTCATGTTACTATTCTAGGCGACCGTAGAATGGTACGGGTCCTGGACAGATAACACCCACTACCTTGAATTACTCTATCATCCTTAAAGGTAAGTTATTCCAGGTAGGTTCATCTATCATTTGCATTAACATTTACATGCATCATATAAATTGCATTAAAAAATGGAATTCACGTTCCAACAAAAAATCATTCATTGCATGAGCATGACCAAAATTTAGGTCTCAATTTGTCTTTTAAGGCAACCTCTGTGAGCTCACCTTCAAAGAGGGGCAGCTGCTAACACCTAAATTTTTAGGGTTAATTTTTGCTATAAAATAAAAAAATCACATGGCATATAGTTTAGGAAATTTTATTTTGTGTTATATTGCATTAGGATTTTTCACATATTTGGGTAATATACACTTTGCGAGGTGTATTTCGTGCAAAAAGGGAATTTTTTTGGATAGAATATGTGAAAAATACAAAAGAGAATATCACATGTAGTGCAATGATATATTCAGAAAATTATGCACGAGTGAAATTGGAAATAAAATTTGCTTCAAAGATCTAAAATTTTCCCCTATAAAAGGCGTTGCACACGTACGGACAAAGGGGGATTTTCAAATTTTTGAAGAGCAATTACGTGAGGAGTTCTTGGGGTCTGGTGAGCGGGGATTCGAAAGAAAAATCAAGAAAAAAATTGCTTTCTTCCGTTTGTCTTTGGTTTGTCTTGAAGAGAAAAAAAGTCAGAAAAAAAAAGAAAAGAAAAGTCATGTCTGCAGAAGGGAAACAAAAGAGAGAGAGAGTACAGAGACAAGGAGTGACGTGAGAAAAAGAAAAAAAAAAAAAAAAAGGGGACGCCACCGTTCATCTTCCTCGCCGGGTTGTCCCCGCCGCGCCGGCGCCGCGTGCCAACGTCGTCGACCGCGCCGCACCGCCTCCACCGGCTACCTCCGCATCTCCGCCGCGGCCGCACCACCACCGATCCGCCTCCACCGCGTCCGTCGCCCCGTGAGCAGCGCCTTGCCACCGACCTGCAGTGCGGAGTCCCGCCGCCCCGCCCGCGACAGGACCCGAAGCAGCCGTCGTTCGTCCCACCTCGCCGCGGCAGATCCGCGATCCGACGTCCGGATCTCTCCACCTCGTAGGTCCGAAGCTCCGTGCTCTGTCCCGACACCGCCGTGCCGCCGCGACGCCCGCACCCGCCAGGCTGCGGTCCTCTTCCGCCCGACGACCTGCGAGCTGTCCCGACGACCCGCGCCGAAGTCCCCGGTGCCGCGCCGCCGTCACGCCCTCGCCGGAACCCTAGCCGGAGGCTTTCCCTCGCCGGACCCACCAGCTTTATTTTATTTTATTCTTTTTCTTTTTTCTTTTTCAGGAAAAAGGAAAAGAAAAGAGAAGTGAAAGAAAATTTAGGTATTTTCTTTATTTTATTTTTTAATTATTTTTGCTATTTTATTTTATCTTTTTAGTGTAATTATTCCTTAATCTGAAATTGAAATTCCATGACATGAAATTGCCTGGAAATTAGTGATTCTCAGTCCGATTTTCAAGCTCGAAATCCGACTCGCAATCACTTAAAATTGCCAATCCGATCTCCCGCTCGAGATCCGATTCGTGATTTATGTGAAATTGGCCAACCCGATCTCATGCTCGAGATATGGTTCGTCAATTTGTGTATCAATATGGCTTGATTTGATGTGGTGTTGCTTAAATTAATTTTCTTAAAAAAAAATAGAAAATGTAGCTTTAGGGTTTGCATGTTCACAATAGGTATTTTATTTCGAATTTTAAAAAAAAATAAAAAATCAAATCAATTCATTTAGGTTGCTAGTTCTTTTAATTTGGATTGCATGTTTAATTATTTGGCAATTATTAATTTTGAAATTTAAAAAAAAAAAGGAAAAAAGGAAAAACATAAAAAAATCATCATGCATAATTCATGTAGAATTAGGGTACATTTTGCACGTCATTGCATATTAGGATAGAAATTGCACTTAAGTTAATTTAGATAATTTCTTAATTTACTATAGGTTTAGGTATTTTATTAAATGGATTGCATTTTAGGATTATCTAGGTTAAGATAATATTTTAGTTTAAATTAGGATGTGGCTCAACCTAATTCTTAATATAAATTAAATAGGATCTTAATCTAATTAGGTAATTTTCATATTTCACCTAATTTCGAATTTCATAAAAAAAAAACATAAAAAATGCCATAGGTTGATTTGTCTTTATTTTTTAGGATAAAAAATGTATTCTTTTAGGAAAAAGAAAAATTGTCATATGCACGTCATTAGGGTTAGAATTCATTGAGATGCATGACATTTATTATTTTTGCTAGGCCATTCAAATTACATGTTATTAGAATTAGGTCATTTAGTTAATATTGCATTGCATATTGCATGATTTTCATTAAAAAGTGAAAACAAAATAAAAATTGTGTGTTAATTAGAAACCATATCTAGGGTTGTTGATGTGGATTTTAATTTAACATTGCAGATGCTTTCGTTGCTTTGAGGTAAGTCCTGCAATTTATTCATTTGCTTTCTTGAGTGTTAAATTGGTGGTTTGTGCACCTGCATGGTCACCTCACATGTTAGGAAAATAGATTTAAAATCAATCCAAACTGCTTGCCAAACATTTATTAAAATAAAAAGAAAGGTACCGAAAGGGCGTTAGAGAATTTTAGCGTAACCAAGTCCCCGTACCCATAGTCTCTGGTTCGTAGGAGTAAAATAATTCTCCCATTATTTTACTTGGGTTTCTAATCGACCCACCAAAAATAGATTAGTGGCGACTCCTAATTGAAAATCAATTGCATGTTAAGAACTTAAACTTAAGTCGCGAATTGGTATGGGCTTGGGAGAGCCCGAGTTAAGTCTAGGCTTAACAATCCATTAGCCAAACCCTAGGTGGTTCATGCCTCGAAAAAAATTGGGTCGCGACAAGTATATTGATTCTTGCTCACTGTTTTCATTTATTGGCTAACTCATTCAGTCTCCCTATTTTCTCCGTGCATTTGCATTCAACTTCATATCCTAACATGCCAATGAGATTGAGTTGATACCTAGAGTTTGATATCCTAACATTACAAGGTTAAGTTGGTGTGAACTATGCATGCTTTTCTGTTTCGCGAGAAACTGATGCAAAGACCTCGGATAAATTTAGTTACTCAAAATCTTGGAGGAACTGACAAAATTCAAGGAGACCGGAGACCCTTTCACCAGGGAGTTCTTTGAGCTCTTTCAGACAATTTACAAGCTACAGAAGTCCATGCTCAAGAAGTTGTGGATCAAGAAGAAGAAGATTGAGAAGAAGCTTAAGAGCATACAGATGTGGAGGAAAATCTCAAGCATGATACCGGTTGCAACTTTCGCAGCCATTCTAATCTATTCTGTCACAACTGCTACGGTGGCTTCTCCGCCAGTTGTTGCTGCCCTAGCAGCTGCAACCGCCATGGATGTGATTGGCAAGTGGATTGACTCCCTTTGGAGGAATTGTGAAGAAGCACTGAAGAGACGGGAGGAGGTGATCACCTTGATGCAGTGCTAGTGAGTGCTAAACCAAGTCAAAGCTTTTTGTCCATTGAGGTCTTTGCATCTAACATAATGAACATCGTGAGGCTGGCTTGATTTTTAAGTAGCTACAATGATGCGAAAAATGTCTAGGAGTCCAAAATGCAAGAAAGTCTGAAGGAGAAGTCACCATGATTACATGAATAATTTCTCACAACTAAAATCTCTACAGGCCGGCATCTTTGTTGCTCTCAAGGACCTGGATAAAATGAGAATTACGATTGACCCTTTGGAGGTACAGATTAAGAGCCTCTTGCAGAAAGCTGATTTTCCAATTGAGGCGGGAGCAGAGGCAGTAAAGCTCGGAATAGCAGACATTAAGAAGAAGCTGAGAGACTTCATGAAGGACGCCAAAGGACTGGGAAAAGATGTCAATATGTGCAGCTGCAATATCCAGAGATCAAGGCTAGTGGTGCTTCAGAGGATTATAAAGCCTCCTACCAATTGCAATGGTGCCCCAATGTAGCTATAGAGAATTGTTGCTATGTCTTTTTCTTCCTGCGAGGGATGTGTGGTGGACCTCCATTTGCCTTGCTTTCTCTCTTCAATAAAGCGGAAGACATCAACATTTGGCATTCGATTTGTTGAATAATCATTATTAAAAGCAGCTTTCAAATATAAAGGCCTTTATCAGCTTTGGACAGGAATTTTTTCAATCCCTAATTGATGTTAAGGACGAAAGTACAACCTTTTCACATTTTACTTTCCTACGAAATGCTGAAAAACTATCCATCCAAGCTGGATTGGCTGACATATGATAGTTGAAGGCGGTCACTCTTACAATCATTGACGTGTCCCTTCTAATAACAACCTTCCAGGGATTATATGTTGCCAAAGATACTTTCCTTGTTGATCTTAAAGTCGGAGCTAAGATTATAAATCCATGAGCCTAACTAAGTTGCATTAACAACTGCAACCATGTGGCACATCAAAACCTATGATGAAACTCTCTCTTGTTGCACTGCTAAATAGATAGATCTTTGCAGGTTTGATGGACAATTGAAAGTACAGGATAGGATGGAAAGTCCTCAATATTCAAAATTAAGTAATAATCCCTTGTTTTGGTTGCTCGTGTATAGTTCCATATGCTGATTAAACAAGTTCAGATCACTGACATAAAACTGACCTGTTATATGGAAACGGTATGGTTCAGGTTCTTCCGAAAAGCAGAAGTTAGTAGCTAGGAAAGAATAGTTAAATTTTCATTGAATCGTGTTTAGAGCTCATTATGTTCATGAGAAATGTCTGACTATGAGAAAAGATGAAAGCTGCATAAGCCAAATGGAAGACCAGACAGCAGTAACTCAGAAAAACGAATCATCTATATGAAGAAAACATACCCTGTCAATGTGCCTCATTAGTAAAAGAGTACTCCTGAATAAAACTAATCAGTAAATCCAGTCATCTAGAGACAAATTTAATGTTGACAATAATTAATGGAGGAAGAAATTGCAGATGTTGATTTTTCCTAATCAATACTTGGCAAAATTGCAAGTAATGACAGCTTTCCCAGAGCCAGCAATTGGCCTTGGGTGGATATTAAAATAGGTTGCAGATGCCAGGTATCACAAATGGAAGAAAAAAATGAGATATGTACATATGCCAGTCAAGAAGATAACTCCAAGAGCAAGCAAAAGGCAATTCACCATCAAGAGAGCTCCTTTTCTGCTCCTGGATTAGGAAAATGGCCCTTAGAATGGAAGTTGGAGAGCAACTGATTCTTGAAGCAGAAGGTGTCCATCAGCAAAGAGGTGACTTCATTTTCGGATGTGGGGATGTCATCGAGGCAGACATGTCCCACTTGCACATGAACTTCTGCGGGGTCCACGCCAAACGCTTTGTCCATGAAAGATGGACAATGCTACTTGTAGCCAATGGTCACATTATAAACTGCAATATAGGAAAGAAGCTCACTCAAGCTGGAAGGGACAACAGACAGGACTTCCACTAGTCATTGATATTGTAAATACCTAGTAGTACTTTTTTGTCTTTCTTTCCCTCAAACGAGATTTGCCACTGTTTTTGTTTCAATTCAGCCCAATATATAGGGACTACAATTTATGGATGTTCTCTTCAGTATCAGAAGAATTCAAGACCATTTTATCCCCTATATTATTCCCTAAAGGAGAAAACTGTAATTTCATTTTCCGTATATTCCATAGGACAATTCATATTTTGAGAAATAGCAGGACTTACCGCCTCATTTATCATGTCAAATCTTGAACCAACTGCCTATTCAGATATAGCTTCTCAAGTTCCATATGGAATGAATTTTCTTCAGCATTAGAAAGTTTGATTCGGAGGAATCCTGGTAACAAATGATACCGACCAAAATTGTACTATGGGATCAATTTATGTGGAACCTTCGAGGTCCATATTGGATACCTCCATTAGATTTATAAACCGCCCACTCCCTCAGTCAAAACAGATGCAAAATTAAGACAACCCGAACCTAGGGACGCCCGTGACTCCTCCAAGCATCTATAAAACCCCTTTGTCTTTGGAAGCGGAACATCTTTTAGGGTTGGTAGGCCATTTTCAGGAGCATATTTTTTTACTTCAAAGACACTTCTACTCACTGCAGTTCACATTTTAAGCTCAATCTACCAGGCATATAGGGATAGAGAAAAAACAGAATGATCATATATCAGAAGGTAGAATGTAAGATCCATTAACCAGATGAATAACAAGGCATCTTGTCAATATTTGTTGTGAGGTACTCACAATGCACATATGGTCCTAATGAGCTATATCATTTCATTTCAGGAGTGCCTGATAACAAGTAACGTTTTAGGAGTACTGAATTTGGAACAGAATTATTGGGATTTTTAATGTCACCTCATTTTAATCTTCTCAGATACGAGATCTTTATCACAGGCCAGAAAAGGGAACAAATCCTTTAATTATCTCTTCAAGTACAATCAAAACAATTCATGAATACACGAATATGTTGTTTACATGACTCGACTAAAAGGTGATACTGTTAAGGGGTATATTGATCAGCTCACTTACCAGGCTCGGTGGAATGATGCAGAGGGTATTGGCAACAGAGGAAATTATGGACTGATTTGGCGGCCAATCTAATTGTCTCATAGCCTATCAAGTTGTTTTGAGCACAATCATTTGGGTGATAACATACAAAACCAGAAGAGTTGGGACCTCCTTCATACATGGACCAGAATTCAGAAAACATCTCGAAGTTACTCTTCTTTTGCTGGATAAAAGATACACTACTATGGGGGCACCAAGGGGGCTGCAAACCTATATTAAACGTAAACTCATATAACCAAAAAGAGCTTGCTTACAGGTTAAACCATCAACGACGTCAATCCAAGCATTTGCTTGCACAAGTTTCCACTATACCAAAAAATGTGACATCTTTCAGCAATCCTCAATAATCACCAAAAACAGGCATCTTCATTCCTTGTGCTCTCTTCTTAGGTTCTTTCCAAATCAACCAAGAACCAGGGGGCCCTGCAATTCGATAATTCATGCTCAATGGATCCTCCGATCATGTATCCCAAGTTAGCCTGATGAAAGCATAAGAGGCCACCCAAAAAAGTCAGTCCAGGAACAACGAAGGAGAATATGATTCGCCATCTCTGCCTCCGGACTCAGAAGGAAGTGCCTATCGGCCCACACTTTGCCTCTAATGCAAATTTATTAAGGAGGGAATATGTTCCAAGTTGCTTTTCTAAGCAACAAAAATAAACACATAAGTAGTCGTTGTTTTCACATTCAAACTCTCCTCGGAAACACGTCTCTGGCTTCATGAACTTTCTATACTAACAAACTGCAATGAAATTTCACAGAAAAATTTCCACGTTTACAACTATTCAAACACGAAGAATCAGCAGAATTGAGAGAATTCTTTTGAATTATACAGCAAATCAGAAAACATTAGCAAAAGTTTCAAGTTCCAGGTTGTGGATTTGTCCCGAAAAATCAACTTCCCAAGTGATTCTCCCATCAGTGGACCGATACCATTCCAACACAAGGGCCTCCTTGTTCCTTGGCACAGTAAAGGTTCAGGAAACGATCTCAGAGAGGGGTATACCTACGCATGTCAAACCATTAACGTGCCTTCCCACTTTTGGAGATGCATGAAGAAGAAAGTCACTTCACCTGTCTCTAATCTGCCTAGAGATACTTACACCATAAGTGGCTCTTCTATTTCCAGAAATTCATCCAATTTCTCCAAAGCAACTTTTTATTTGTTACAAGTACAATTGTTTTCTTCCGCTGGAACTTTTTGAATTCTATCCCCACCTAACAAAATTTCAGGGGATAAGTCCAATGTAGTCTTTGTTTAACTTTTTGAATACCGTAAGTTGCACCATTAAGGGCGCGCACGTGCTGCGCCTTCCCAAATCGAGACATAGATTTGGAGTATTTTTAATAGAGAATATGGGTAAATTTCAAAGAAGAGGATATGTGCTCATAAATATAGAAGATTTGTGAGGTAACCGTGCGAAGATTTTGAAATTTAGTCATTAATTTTGTATAACATTTTACTTATTCTATAATGAAATGAAATTTTGGTCATGTGAAAATTTGATTTGAAAGTTGGCTTTAATATAATGTACATACTGGCCTAATCTAAAGAGAAAAGATCAAGTAATTATACTAATGAACAAAAATGAGCCCATTATCAATTGGGGAAAAGTACCAAAAAAGTTCTAAACCTATTACAATGGTATTAATTCAGTCGTAAATCTTTGAATTGGACCAATTCAATTCTAAATATTTTCACATTGGTACCAATTCAGTCCATCCGACCAATTTTGGCCGATCGATATTGACGTGGACGCCGGTTGTTTGCCTAACACTAACGTGACAATTTTTAATTAATTTTTTTTTTTTTTTATTTTTTTATTAATTTCTTTTTCTTTTTCTTTTTCTTTTTCTTTTTCCTTTTTTCCTTTTTCTTTATTTTTGTTCTTTCTTCCTCCATGGAATTTGCCCATAGTGGTCGGCAAGGCTCTGGCAAGGGCTGTGAAGCCTTTACTGGTGGCCAGTGAGGGTTGCGGCCCTCGCCTAGGGCCATGGGCGAGGTGGCTTCACCCAGATTTGGGTGAGGCCAACCTCACCCTAGCCTTGCCTAGTGGCAGACGAGCCTCACTGAAGCCTCATTGGCCAATGCAAGGAAAGTCCATAGAGGAAAAAGAGAAAAAAGAAAAGGAAAAGATAAGATAAAGAAAAAAAATTCAAAAAAAAAAAAAGACGGCAACTCCGCCCGATCAAACAAAGTGAATTTGTACCAATATAAAAAGGTTTAAGACTGAATTGATATTAATATAATAGGTTTATGACTTTTTTAGTACTTTTCTTGAATAATAGAGATACTCTTACTCGACGGACTAAAATGGCCACCATCAATTTTTTCTTATCATATGTGATAGCCAACATGGCAAAAGAGTGCTTATGCTGACATGGCATTTTGTATTAGTGAATTTCAAAAATTATTATCAAGGGTTCTAAATTCAAAATAAAATATCTTTTGTTCAAGAATAAAAGGAATAAAAAGAGCATTGAAGGGGAAGGTGTTGTGGCTGGCATTGGTCGCCGATGCCATCATCGCATTTGGCATTGACCATAGCAAAAGCGAGCGCACTTGGAGCGCTTGTTGACTCTAGTGCCCGGCATTGTCGTCGGTTGTCTGCAGAGGTTGGAGGAGAGACGTGGTGGTGGAGGAGGGAGGTTGAGTTAGAACTCTATGTTCAGACGGTGAGTCGACGAGAGAGGCGGCGGAGTAGGTGTACCAGGTTGGACGCAAGAAATGAATCGTGAGAAGGTAGCCTCCAACAAAAGGAGCTTCGATTTGAT
This sequence comes from Eucalyptus grandis, assembly GCF_016545825.1. Lineage (NCBI taxonomy): Eukaryota > Viridiplantae > Streptophyta > Magnoliopsida > Myrtales > Myrtaceae > Eucalyptus > Eucalyptus grandis. Next base: position 32,370,106 of record NC_052618.1, read on the forward strand.
TGAAAAAATCCTTTTGCGACAGCCTTAAAGAGCATATTGTAATCAATGGTCTATAATCATTATATAAAATATAAAGTTCTAAGTTTAAATCGAAATCACATACCCGGTCTAACTAATCGCAGTCTTTGAACCAATCAATACACAAGAATCCCCATGACTCCGGGACTAGATCTTCCTCTACTTTTCCTCTCTTAGAGGATCTCGATAGATAATGTGATATATGGCCCATTAATTCAATCCATATTTTGTTAGGCAAGCCCATAGTCCAAGCCTTCAGATCAGCCATTTTCCTTCTCCTTCAACTAGTTGTGCAAGTGAGAAAATAAGTCAAAGACGACAAAAACAAGAAGAAAAAGAAGGGTTAGTCTGTGAAGAAGAAAAGAGGAAAAAGAAGGAAAGTGGAAAAATCTTTGCGCGTTCGCGATACGAAGCCGATTGAATTTTGTCTTGCAATACCGGCTAAGTATTTGAACCTATTATTCTTTTAATTGAAGGAATCGTCGAAATTATGATATGAAATTCGGATTTATATCAGTTCTGAGTTGCTGCATTTGATTGAGAAGTTGCCGGGCTGTGCATATATATAGAAATGATAGTCTGGGATGTTTTTGAACAGTAGGATTTGACGGATATCAATTTAGGGTTACAGTTTGATTGGAGTGAATTTTTAAAGTTCTGTGGGCGCTATTGGACAGTTTTTATTTCTGTTGTTTGTAATGATTTTCCCCCAACTCCAACCGCATTTTCAATCGACGAAGCTGGGGGTCTTGTAGTACGATGAATAGACTTTCTATTGACTATAAGTTTATTTGAAATAGGGTTTAGTAGAGGAAGTTATGGTGCAGATGAATTCAGCGTGCAAATTGCGCATAGTGGATAGCAATGGGTATTTGCTATGGGCGAGCTTTTTGTTGGTGCGTAGATGTCATTTTATCAACGAATGGGCATAGTGTAGTCAAGTCTTTCTTTTGAATATTAGTTTACTCAATTTTTTACATCATTTTTTATTAATTGTTAAGAATTTAAGTATGTCAGCTCGAACAACCACTATAGATTGATTTTTGGCCTTCCTAGGTGAATAACTATCTCTTCTTTGAATTTGTAAATTTATATTTCGAAAAATGTATAGATTAGATATGTCATGAGTTAAGAAATAATATTTTTATTATTTGAAATGGGAAGTTATCTTTTGATTATAATTTAAACTCATTGCACCTTTTACAAAAGAAACACGAAAATCTCATGATTTTAATGTAATTTGTGAGAGGTGCTTTGAGATATATATAGAATCGTGAAAAGTCACATGATGTGGTTATTAGACTTGAGTTTTGAGATGGTTCCTGGTTTTGGTTGTGAATTACTAGAGATTGAGGTTAATGAATTATACTCACTATCTCTGTAAACCTATTGAGGGGTTTGTGGATATGTGCATACTAGTTTAAGATATGTTTGTGGGTTAAGCAACCAGCAATGTAAGTGGGGGTCTAGCAAAGGGCGGAATCTTGGTGACTTTAGGTGTGATCATAGTTAGATATTTGAGTATGAATTTGTTCAATGGGATGGACCATCAATGTGTGGATTGCTAGATTAATTAATGGATTAGACCATTGATAAATGAGTTGTTGAGATTAATCAATAGGCTGAATCATTATTTTTGTTGAAGTTGCGTCCTTTGGGTAAAAGGACGGTTATGTCATTGCTTCCATCCTTGTAGCATTATGGGTGTGACCGATAATCCTAAAAAGCTTCAAAATGAGGAAGGGAGACAAGATAATAGCCTATTTTATTATGCATTCTAATAGGTCCATTTCTCATTGGTCATTGTTAAAATACTGGCATACACTACCTCTCCAATAACAATATTATTGCTCCCAATGTGTGTTTGTGCCCAATATGATATGATTTTGTCCAAGTTTTCTAAAATTCATGAAGTTTGATCTAAAATTACCAATTGTTGAGTAAACATTGACTGGTGAGATACAAGATTGGAAACTTATGGTCTGCTTGATAACGTTTCTATTCTAGGGACAATTTCTTTTCAGACATAGTTTTTTTTTTTTTTTCTATTCCTAAAACAATTTCTGAGTAAAAGAATGGTTAACTACATAATGTTTCTATTCTCGAAATAAAAAAAGAATAGGAACATGTTTGGTACGACTAACAAATATTTTTGTAATGTAGAATTTCTTTTAATTTTTTAATATTTTTTTTTTTAGATTTTTCTTTATTTTCCCTCTCTTCTTCTTCTTCTTCCTCCTCCTCTAGCCGATGGTGGCCAGCAGGTAGAGCTTTTAGTTAAATGAGTCAAGTAAAAGTTAAATGTGGGTCATAAATGAGTCAAGTGAAGGTTAAATGTGAGTGATAAATGTGTCAAATGAAAGTTAAATGTCGATCATAAATGGGTATGAGAAAATAAAACACAAAAAGAAATGGATCTAAATGGGTTATTAAGAAACCCACTTTAAACCCATGGTCTTTTTTAACATTATAAAAATATTTTTTTCTTAAAAAAATCGAAATTATAATTATTTTTATATTTCAATTTTTTTCTTTTTTTCTTCATTCCTTAGCCGGCAACCGGCAAGGCGATAGCTAATTGCCAATCGGTGTCGGGCCGTGAGGCTCGAGCCTCGCCCGGTGTCGGGCGGGGCCTCGGCCTCGCTAGATCCGGCAAGACTCGAGCTCGCCGACGTCGGGCGAGGCCGAGCCTCGTTGGATTTGGCGAGACTCGAGGCCCCGTCGACGAAATCGAGCCTTGCCTCGAGCCTCGCCGACGATTGGAGAGGCTTAAGCCTTGCCAGATTTTGTGAGACTTGAGCTTGTCGCCTCGACCTCGACCAACACCGACGAGCTCTAGCGAGGCCCCGCCCATTGCCGGCGAGCTCAATCTTGCCTATGGCCGATCCCTGGCCATCGTCGAGGCCAGCAACCGGTCGAAGAAAAGAAAAAAAAAAAAAAAAAAAAGAAAAAGAAAAAATTAAAAATTAAAAATTATATTTTAAAAATAAAAATAATTAAAAATTAAAAATTCGATTTTTTAAAAAATGTTATAAAAATTTTGCACTAAATTTGTATTGCATAAAAATTGTTAAAAAATTTGTATTACATAAAATTTTTTAACAATACTTTTTTAATAAAAAATCATAAAAATGAGTTTTTTTAGGTTTAGTTAAAATTTTTTCATATTACAATTTTTGGTTATTCAATGGTTTGTTCACTTCAAATAAGAGAAACATGGGTCGGTCGGGTATGGGTTGCTTGATTTACACTACAATAATATGGATCAAAACGGGTTAAATGGATCAAATATGGGTCGACCCATTTTCGACTCGACCCACCCATTTGCCACATCTACCAATAGGGGTGGTGGGTGGCATTTGCCAGCGTCCGGCGGCCATAAGACAGGTGGGGGTGGGGGTGGTAGATGGTGAGTGGCGAGGAAAAAGAAGAAAAGAAAAAAAATGACTTATTTCTAGGAATTATTCCTAAAATCAAAAAGTTACTTTTTTCTTCTTATTATTTGTATTCCAAATCTATTCCTTGACTAACTTTTATATTTCGGTATGTAAAATTTAGTTTATGTTACCAAATGAATTTTTGTTCATTTTTTATTCTAAGAAACAAAAGAACATAAGTTTGGAGAAATAGGAATGTTATCAAACGGACCCTAATTTTAAATTTTAAAAAGTTCTCCTCTATAAAGCATGGACACATTTCAGGAGCTTCCGTGTCATTTCTGACACGTGTCGACATGTCCAACACGTTTGGAGACATGGTCAACATGTGTCAGATTTTCTAACACGTGGTCAACTCTTCCTAATACTTTTCCAACATGTGTGTCCGAGGCATGATGAGTTTCTAGGGCACTACAAGTGTGCAGGGAGAGAGAATTGTTGAAGAAGACAATAGAGGGTGGAGGCGAGGGCGAGAGCGAGGGTGAGGGAGCGGCCCCCGCCACCTCCCAACTTTTCCTTTTCTTCATTGCACTGCCCTTCCGGAGTGGAGGTGGGGCCATGAGCGACGACAAGGCTGCAACTACAAGGCAAGGTTGCAGTCGCGATGGAGGAAGGGCTAGAGGTGAGGTGACAAGCGATTGTGAGGCAACCAAGGGTAATGCGACGAGGAGGAAGAGGAGGAGGAGGTTTTGAGTTTCTTCCTCTTTTAATTTAGCAAGAAGAGTAGAAAATAAATTAAAAATGGGGTTTTTTTATGGGACCTAACGTACGATTTTTAAGAAAGGAAATAATAGCCTATCAGGGGTGGGGGAAAGAAAATTTTTTTTTTTTTTTTTTTTGGGGTGAAACGGTGGTTGGGGAAAAGAAATGAGAGAAATAATTTTTCTTTTTTGTTGGTTCCCGGGGGTGGGGGGAGAAGAAACCAGGGAAGGGGGCCTAACGCGGGGTTGGGGGAAATAAACGAGGGAAATAAATTTTTGGGGGAAGAAACGAGAGAAATTCATCACATTCGTACTATTTTGAGAAATTCTTTTTCGGCGACCTTTTTTATACTTCTTTGAACTTTTTCTTTTGGTTAGAGTACTTTTGAACTTGCGATTTAATATCTAGGGCAAGAAAAGTATAAAGTACAAAAAAAAGAGAGAGAAATAAAGAAGAGAAGAAAATGAGAAAAATGAATAAAAGAAAACGTGGGCATCTTCTGGGAAACGAGGGAATGATTTTTCTTATTTTTTTATCAAAAAATAAATAAGTGAGGCTAAAAAGTGATTTTGGAAAATACTGAATGTTAAATAATGATAAATTTTTGCTATTGTAAAAGATCATAGATTTATTTAAATAAATTGTCTCTTTTAATGATGTATCTACTAAATCAGGTGTCAACACTTGGCGACCTTGAAGTTATTAGATCTTCTAGTAACATTCAAATCCAACAAGAAGATTGGTTGAGCGATTCTTCTAAGGAAATATCCAACGGTTATCTTTGATACAAAGGATTATATAAAAAGATCAAGTTGCTAAAAAGGATATATAGAGATGAAATTCTTAAGTTTATAATTCCTAAGTTTTGAATAATCTTCAATCTTAAACATTCATCTCTGAAAGCTATACTATGTAATCTTTTAGAGGTTGAGAGTATGTGAGGAATTTGTCTCATGAATTTGAGTATTCATTACTCAAATCTAGTAACCTTTGATAGATTGATCTAGTGAAATCTAGCCAATCAATTGTTGGTGTGGGAGATTGTACGTAGGCCTACTAAAGCCAAACTACTATTATCGTTTGTGTGTAATTCTCTATTCCTTACTCTCTTTATTGTATTTGTCTTAAGGGTTATTTGCACACTGGTAAGATCTGACAATTATTTGAGTTCTGATCAAAAGTTGTTCTGTTACAAATTATTTTAAATTTTGTTTATTCTGCAAAATCACCTATTCACCCCCTCTAGATGGTTCATCTAGTCCTAATAGTAACAAAACATCTAAATGGAAAAAGTCAATAGCCATTGAGATTCGAACCCATAGAGACATAGCATTCTCTTTCTCTTCTTCTTCTATATCAAACGAAACTGGGTTCGTGTTAGCCATGTGCCCTGATAATCTCAACCTCCTGAAGATCTCGCCAAGCATCCCTTAAAATCCACTATGCATTTGGTGGGAGTTATCTCCAACGAGGAACTCATGAACTTCACCATCAAGTTCTACAACACTGCAACCGGGAAGCTTCTTCACGCCTCTGGACTTCATTACCTGCCGCACATGGCTCTCACCTTCCCAGCTTTTGTCTTCAGCGTGGATATTGGACGAAAGCACGAAAGCAACTCGACTCTTTGCTTCAAGCTCCAGCATCTTTCTTGAGGCAAGCTCGCCTATTTCCATATTCTTGTGAATTTCACATGCATTTAGTGAAGGTCCGCAAGCGCTGGCATGAGGCTTCAGTGGCATGTCATTGATGAAATTTAGGGCTTCATTTAAAGGGCCAGCTTGGCCATACAAATTAACCATGCAGCCATAATGCTCCAGGTCAGGCTGGATTCCGTACGACTCTGTCATTGAGCCAAAATGCTAACAGCCTTCCTCAACTAGTCCAACAACACTTCATTCGGGAGAAGCCCATCTTTCTTCATGAGCGGGAAAAGCTCGAGACATTTCCTTCCAGCTCCATTCATGGCACTACTCCATGTGTAAACGTTCCATTCTTTCATCCCCAGAAGATCTCCATGCCCTTATCCAAGTCATCACATTTGGCATGCACATCAATCAATGCAGTTCCTAACATCAACATCAATCTGAAGCCTGCCCTTTTCAACATATGCATAAGGTCACCTCCCTTGATCTAGTGCACATAATCGAGTGCACGCAGATAGAACCAGAACCATAGAAGGGTCATTGACCTTCACACTTTCCAGTTGATCTCATAGAACATATTCGAGGCCTGCCCCGATTCCCCACACAGGGCATTCCCTGCAATCATGGCATTCCAAGAAACAGTATCTCTCTCGGGCATTTCGTCAAAGAGCTGCTTAGCAAACGCGACGTCGCGATACTTGTTGGAAGCGCTCAGCATCGCCGTCTGACACACCGCATCATGATAAAAAAAACCCTTCCAAACACCCTATGACATGATTCTGAACTACCCATCCCGCATACACATTAATCAACCCACTCTTAAAATACGGGTCACTCTCGAACCCGTGTCTCATAAGCGCTCCGTAGACCGATTCCCCCACCCTGCGCGCACCCACGAGCCAAGAATTTAGAAGTGTAGTTGTCCAGCGACAAGCTGCAATGCCGATTCTTATTGAAAAATTGGTAGCTTTTCCGCGGGGATCAGGCTTTTGGAGTGGACTCTGATCAATGGAACTCAAGCTGAACATAGTCGGGTTCTCGAATCAGTCGAGGACCTGGTGAAGGTACTCGAGGTTCTCGGAGTTTCTCAGGGCGATGGACCCGACTATGTCGTCGTGACAATTTTTTTTCCTGCTCTTTAGATGAAAATCCTCCGACACGCCGACCAACTGTAGCAATTCCGAGATTGACAAGGGGTGCTTGTCTTTCGAAAAATTAACGATTAGGAAAATATTTTCCTTAAAATGATCATATTTATCACTAATATATATTAATAAACAATAAATATTTTCATTATTTATGAATATATTTAATTATTAATTATTGTCAATAATGAAGATATCTTTCATTGGCGAATTACTTTAAGGATAGGAACGATTATTTTTAGAGCATTGTTTTTCAACATGTTTATTTTTTGCGAAACAAATGGAGCATCTTTCTTTGTCTCTCATATGATCCAAGCTATAGATTTCATGTCTCACTTGATTTAAGACTGTTGGAATATATATTAATTACGAAGCATGACTTTTTGTTCTAGTCATACAAGTAGTAGTGTATAACGAGAATCAACAAAAAGGGCGAGAATAGAGGGGAAAAAAAATCTAAGGGCGCGTTTAGTAATCATTTTGTTCCGAAAAATAATTTTTAATCAGAAATGATTTTTTTGATTATATTCCCGGACAATTTCTGAGCAGAAGAACGCGCTTGGTAACTGTCCAAAATTTTTATTCCCGGGATTTAAATGCGTTTAGTAAGATTATTAAATTCTTTTGTTTCTTTTAATTTTTTAATATTTTTATTATATTTTTCTTGCTTTTATCTTTTCTTTTATCTTTTATCTTTTATCTTTTTCTCTTCTTCTTCCTTGTTGTGGCAAGTGATTGATTGGGCGAGGTTCAGTGAGCTTGCCGAGCCTCGTCAGGCCAGGGCGAGGTCCAATGAGCTCGCCGGAGGCTCGCCTAGCCAAGGTGAGCCTCGGCCTCGCTAGATCTAGGTCAAGCCGAGCCTTGTTGTGGCTATGCAAGGCCGAGCCTCGCCCAACCATGGTGAGGCTCGGGCCAACAAGCCTCACCATGGCTCGGCATTGTCGGGGGCTGGCGACTGGCCAAAGGAAATAAGAAGAAAGGGGAAGAGAAGAAGAGACAAGAAAAGAAAAGAAAAAATAGGAACTGATTCTATGAATTATTCCCGGGAACAAGAAACTACTCTTTTCTACTTCTTAATTATGTTCCAAATTTATTCTCGAGAACAAAAAAATAGATTTTTATTCATGGGAGTAAAATTTTTATCAAACGGATTTCTGTTCTTTTTTCGTTCCGGGAAACAAAAGAACAAAATTAGACACTATTTGGAGTAAATATAAACAGGCCCTTAGCGACCCGATATAAGTCATCTACCTAGATGGCACTACCCAATGATCCTCTTAAATATATAGTTAACTTTTAAAAAAAGTTCAATCATGGCATTCGATTTTGTCCATATATATATATTTTCCATTTTCCCATGATTTTACTATCTCTCTCTCTCTTCATGAACACTAGTCTTTTTTTTTATCATCCAATAAACCTACTTTAGGTACTCAAACCAAGAAAAAACTACAACTAGGATTTAATCCGGACAACAAGAGAGAAATTGCATGTGTGTTCCAATTTGTGTGCTAACATATTATTTGGCGTCCCATAGATCATCGTTAAGGGCACATAAGGATTACCTAGAACGCTTATAACTAATAGCCATTTGTCTTGCAGCAACGCAATATTCCAATATAAGATGCCAAATTCTAATTTGAGATGATACAAGATGCAAAGCATAACTATTTAGAAGATGTAAAAAGTAATCTCTCCAAGGAAAAATAACAAGAGGTATATTACAAGTTGACATTTTCTATCTTAACACATTTCAATAGAAAGAAAGATTGGTTGTCAAGGTTTTATATTGGCAAATGTCCAATAACTAAACAGGTATTCCACACAATATCTAAGTTCTTGTCATCTGGTAAATATGGCAGTAACATAATGTCCATTTCACCTAATAATCTATATTCCAGAAATCTATATGAATGTGACTCAAAACTGTTCATAAGAAACAAGTCAGGTGTCAACATATCGCCTCTAAATGTAGTTTCTCGGAATCATCTCAAGAATGAGAAACACTAACATGGTATGAGCATTCTCAGTAACAATGCCCAAAATTTCAAAAGTTTTCTCTGGATACTTTCTATGTAATCCTGACAAAGTTTATCCTTCAATTGAAAAATTAGAAATCCAGATGAGAGGGCTCTTCTTCTTTCAACAAGCCATCTTGCTCTTTCTCTCTTTTCTAGCTTCCGTCCCTCAGAGCAGTCAATTGCAAGAAGCAGCTCATTTAGGTAAAGAAAAATCCAATTTATATTCCACTGTGCAAGAAGAGTTAGCTATCTTGCTTGTTAGATTGTGCTCCTGTTATGGTTTTAGATCTTATGCAGATTGTGGAATTTGAACTCTTGCTTGCAAGCTAGTCAAATGAGAAGGCCCTCATGAATTTGAAAAAATCATGACCCCGCTTGATTATGAGATATACCCCAACTCATAGAACTATCTTGTTGAGGTTGAAAATGAATGTACTAGCCCACTTGATAGGATGACTCACGGAATAAAACTAGAAATAATTTATATTAGGTGCTTAAAATATAGGGCATGGACATCGGTAACTACTCAAGTCATTTATCATCCTCGTACTATAATGCATATTTTCTTGCATCAATGTGACTCTCATCCATGTGAGAATGGTGTAAAAATCGTCAATATTATCTAATATTTGTCCTAAACTCCATAAGACATAGAATATGAATTGTAATTGGCTTTGTTCATCAAACTCCGTGACTCACTTCTCCAATTGGAGTTTCATGTTCTAGGTTTGGTCTGTACTAGTTATTTCATTCCAAATCTAGTTAGCATGGTCTCGAATCATTGCTCTATTAATAGTTTATATTTTTGGGACATGCCACGATGATCTTCTAACTTAACTCAGAGTTCCTTCCCATGCTCTTCCTTCAAATTTCAATTTCACATGCTCTAAAATTCTCTAGGGGACGTGAACTTCTGTGATTGCTTCATTATTTTTCCTTTTAGTGTACTTTCCCTCTCTTTTGTTAACCTGATGATCTCACCTGATGGTCAATGGGAGATTCCAACACCAAGAGAAACCTTCCAAAGCTGTTCGAGCTTGTCAGGGATGACTTCCCGAATGGCTTGCACATCCTAGATTTCTGTGCCACCCTTGAGAATTGCTTGAAGTATGCATGCGATACCCAATAGCTGATTTTTGACGCGCTTCATTGCTTTGAAGAAGAAGACAGGAAAGAAGGTCACAGGTATGTGTATCTTAATTCTCAAGGAACTTCATTGATAGCACATGTATCTAAGTACATTTGGTTCTTGAGCTACTATTGCTAACGTTTTCATTCTCTCCCAGTCTTCTCTATGCAATAGCATTCGACTTCATATCCTCTGCCAACAAGGTTGAGTTGATTTCTAGAGTTTGATATACTAACATTACAAGGCCAAGGTGGTGAGGAATACATATACTTGTTCAGTTTCGAGAAAAACTAATTTAGGTACCCAAACACCTGGGAGAAATTGAGGAATTTCAAGAAGACTGCAGACCCTTTGAGATCTTGCAGATTATCTGCAATCAACAAAGTCAATGTCTGAGAAGTTGCATATCAAGAAGGAGATTGACACAAAGCTCAAGAGCATACACACTTGTGCAAAGGTCTCAAGCACTATACTAGTTACGACTTTTGAAGCCATACTGCTCTATCTAGTAATGACTGCTATGGTGTTTGTTCCGCCAGTCACCACGGCTCTAGTTGCTGTAGTTGCCTTTCCCATGGTTTTGGTGGGCTAGTGGATTGACTCCCTTTGGAAGAATTATGAAAATACGCTTATGGAACATGGAAAAGTGTTCACCTTAGTGCATGTAAGTACTACAAACCTTTTTCTCCCTTATTACAGTAACCATCCCCACACTTCCACAAACCAAGTTAACATCCTTGTCAAGTTCAAAACAATAGTGTCCCCTTGAAGTCCTCACGTCTAACATAATGAGCATTGTGAGACTGCCTTGATTTTTAAGTAACTATAATGATGGGGAAAACGTCTAGGAGTCCAAAATGCAAGAAACTCTGCAAGAGAAGTTGCCATGATTTACATTAGTAAATTCGTACAACTAAAAGCTCGACAGGCCAATACCTTTGTTTCTTTCATGGACATGGAAACAACTAGAATTCTTATTGACTGTCTGGAGGTACAGAATAAGAGCCTCTTGCTAACGGCTGATTTTGTGATTGAGGAGGGAGCAGAAGCAGAGAAGCTTGGAATAGCAGACATCAAGAAGAAGCTGAGAGATTTCTTGAAAGATGTCAAATAATTGGAAAAGCTAGCCAATATGTGTTTCATAGGATTATATAATAGTGATTAATTCCGGTCAAGGAACAGATAAAAACACAATAACCACACAAAGACCCCATAATATATATCAACTATATATTGACACACAAGCCAGCCTCATTTTATGTGGAACTTAGGATCGAAGAATTACTTTTTAAGGTAGGAAGATGATAAAGGCCTTTTTGTCAAAAAGCTACCTATTTTTTATAATCCTAACAAATCAAATGCCAAATGTCGATGTCTTCTTCTTTGTTGAACTAAGAAGGCAATGCACATTGAGGTTCACATTACATCCTTCACAATGAAACAAACACTTAACAACAGTTCTGTATGGCACTATAGGGGCACCATTTCAATTGGTGGGGGCTTCATAATCCCCCAAGCACATATTGGCTTGCTTTTCCAGTTCTACAGCATCCTTCATGAAATCTCTCGGCTACTTCTTGATGTCTGCTATTTCTAGCTTTACTTCTTATGCTTTCTCTTCAATTGCAAAATCAGCTTTCCACAAGAGGCTCTTGATCTATACCTCCAAACGGTAAATTAGAATTCTAATTGTCTAGGTCTTTGAGAGACACAAAGGTAATGGATTGTAGAGCTTTTACTTGTGAGAATTGCTCATGGAAATCATAGTTTCTTGCATTTTGGACTCCTAGACGTTGTTCTCATCATCACAGCTACTTAAAATCAAGTCAGCCTCACAATGTTCATTAAGTTAGACGTGAGGACTTCAAGGGGAAACTATTGTTTTGAACTTAATAGGGACGTTAACTTGGTTTGATGAAATTGTGGGGATGGTCATTATAATAAGAGTGTGAAAGCTTTGTAGTACTCACTTGCATTGAGGTGATCACCTCCCCCTATTATGTAAGCATATGTTCATAATTCTTTCAAAGGGAGTCAATCCACTTGCCAACCGAATCCATGGGAAAGGCAGTTGCAGCTGCAAGAGCAGCGGCCACTGCCAGAGCAAAAACCGTTGCAATCAAGACTGAATAGATCATAACAGTTTAGAAAGTCATAACCAGGATCATACTTGAGACCTTCAACCAAGTGCGTATGGTCTTGAGCTTCATGTTGATCTCCTTCTCAATCGGTAACTTCTCGAACATTGACTTTTGTAATAATATTAAAGATCTCGAAGAACTCAGTCAATGGGTGTCCACCCTCCCTGAAATTCCTCAATTTGTCCAATATATTTGGGTACCTAAATTTTTACAAAGTCTCTGCATCAGTGTGTCTCAAAACAGAACAAGTATGTGTAACGTGTATATCTCATGATCAAGCTTGATCATGATTTTTTCAAATTCATGATGGCCTTTTTATTTATCTCTCCTGCATTATAATCAGCAAAAGTTCAGATACCACAATCTGCATAAGATCTAAAACCATAACAGGATTACAATCCAACAACCAAGATAGCTAACTCTTCTTGCACAAATTAACATAAATTGGATTTTTCTTTACCTAAATAAGTGGCTTCAATTGACTGCTTTGCGGGATGGAAGTTAGAAAACAAAGGGCAAGATGGCTTGTTGAATGTAATGAAGAAGCGTCCTCTAATGTAGATTTGTATTTTTTCAATCGGAGGATAGACTTTGTCACGATGACATAGAAAGTGTCCAGAGAAAGCTTTTGAAATTTTCAGCATAGTTACCGAGAATGCTCATGCCATATTAGTGTTTCTCATTCTTGATATGATTCGGAGAAACCTCGTTTAGAGACGATATGTTGACACTCGACCGTTTCACGTGATTAGTTCCATGTCATATTTCTATAGATTTTTGGAATGTAATGGATGGATATTATGATGCTACCATATTTACCAGATGACAAAAACCTAGATATTGTCCGAAACACACATTTAGTTATTGGATGTTTGCCGATATAATACCTTGACAACCAATCTTTCCTTCCATTGAAATGTGTTAAAGATAGAAAATATTAGCTTGGACTATACCTCCTATTATTTTTCTCGGAGGGATTACTTTTTATAAGTTTTCTAGGTAATGTTGGGTGGTCTTGGGTTTCTCTTATCCCAAAAGCTAGCTCAAAGGATAAAATATTCCCTCGCACTTATAAATCAACCATTAGCCCATTCCACAACTGAAATAGGATAAATTCCAATAATCTCCCCCTCACACATCAAGTCTTAGGTGGTAGCCACAACAATGAGATAAACATCCTAAAAGCCAATTGAAATTCCTTCCTTGAGATATGTACCAAACACTAGTACAGATTGGGTGCCCAACAATTAACCAACGGCTCTTACACCATTTGTTGGGAGCGCACAGCAGAAATTCGATACCTTCACCCGGAGGGATTGCCAAAAGGAAGCTCAAATCCGAGCTCATCAACATATCTACTTGCAATTAACTACTCAACACCATACAAATTCTTCGATATCGGACTTCTTAACAAAACTCACATGTATATTTCAACAATCTTTCCCTCATATGTGAGCTCAATGTTAAGTATGCTCTCCTTTAATCCAAGTATCATTTTGCATCAAGATATCTCAACTTAAATCTCCATCAGTGTCGAACTTCATCCTTGATCTCTTTCTCCGGATCAAACCATAAAGTTTGCCATTGTGCCCACATTGCTAAATCACAACACGCACCGCCTGAACACCACATTAGTAATCAAATTCCTTTCTTGAGATATTCATCAAACATTGGAACAAATTGGGAGCCCACAAATTAACCAGCTTTGATGCTAGTGTTGAGGTGGTCTTGAACCTATCTCAACCCAAAAACTAGACCGACCTTCATTCAAAGTTTAAGCCTATAAGTTATGACCAATTAAAATATATTAATTTCTATTACCATATTAATTCTTCGATATAGAACTTCTCTGACACAACTCACACGTGTATTTTAACAATCTCCTATCATGTGTGAGCTTAGCATTAGTTCTACTTCCCCTTAATCTAAGTATCATTTTGCATCAAGATATCTCAACTTGAATGTCCATTAATGCAGAGCTTCATCCTTGGTCTTTTTCTTCAAATCAAATCATGAAGTCTGCCATCCAATCCACATTTTTACACCACATTGCCCACAACCCAAAAACCATGTTGGTAATCAAATTCCTTCCTTAAGATATTCACCAAACACCCAAATAGATTGGGGGCCCACTAATCAACAAACGGCTTTGATACCATTTGTAGGGAGCATGCAGGAGAAACTTAATACCTTCACTCAAGGAGATCGACAAGAGAAAGCTCAAGTCCAAGCCTATCAACATATCCAATTAGACTCACCTTCATTTAAAAACTTAAGCCAATGAGTTATGAGCAAACTAAGATTTATTGATTGCTTCACACCAAATCCATTCTCTAATGTGATTTTTTTCAAACACAACTCACACGTGCATCTTTACTATCTCCCTTCACATGTAAGTATTATTATTGAGTTTGCTCCCCTTTAATTCAGATATCTCTACGCATCAATTTATCTCAATTTGAATCTCAAATGCTAAACTTCACACTAGGTTCTTTCTCCAAATCGAACCATTAAGTTTACCATCAAACCGACGCTACTACACCATAATGTTCACATGCCCGAAACTATATTGGTAATATGATTCCTTCCTTGCAATGTTCACCAAACATCGGAACAGATTAGGATTCCATCAATCTATCATTAGCTTTGACACCGGTGTTAGGTATCTCTCACCTCAAAAGCTAGCTTTAAAGGTAATACTTTCTCTCACGAGTGTGCTAGATAGTCTTGAACCTCTCTCACCCTAAAAGTTAGCTTAAATGGTAAAACTTTTCCTCACACCAACCACCCTTCCCTTCCAAAACAAATGTGGTATAACCCCAACAATCCCTCCCTCACACGTTGGGCCCTAGGTCAGAGTCACGACAACCCGTATCTCTCTTGTGTGACTGTTGAGTTCAGACTTATTGGTAACTTAAATTTTGATACAAGCGTTGGGTAGTCTTGAGTCTCCCTTATCCCCAAAAATAGCTCAAATGGTGAGGCACTCCCTCATACTTATAAAATGACCACCATATGTTGTGACATTAAGCCTCGACTTAACTCAGACTCTCTCAAGCTTATACCGATTCATGTGTTAGGGTTCAAGTTCTTACAACATACATAATTTTCATCTTGGAATCGCCACTAATCAGTTTTTTGGAGGTCAATTAGGGACCTGGATAAAGTATCAAAAATTATACTTTACCCCTATGCACTAGAGAACTTGATTACACAAAATTGCTCTAACGTCCTTTCGGTACATTTTTTCTATTATTGCAAAAAATGTTTGATAGGTAGCTTAGATTCATTTTAACTAGAATTACTAACATGCAAGGTGTTCATGAGGTGCGCAGACATCAAAATAACAACCAATAATGAAAACAATAAATAAATTGCAAGGATAGAGAAGATGTGTTTACCTCGAAGCAATACAAGTATCTGCAATGTTAATAGAAAAAACCACATATTCAACCTAAATATATGTTTCTAATTAACACGCAATTGCAAACAATTTTTTTGGGGTTTTCTTTTATATAAATGAAACTAAGCTATAAGCAGTGCATGCTATTAGTCTAATATGACATGCGACATATGAATGTCTTAATTATAATGACAATAAAATATATTATTCTAGCATAGCACGCAATTTCCAAAGTACATGAACCTAGAGATGCAATTTATAATGACAGGAAAATTGGCATTCGACTACTCTAATATGGCATGTGATTTAATTAAAGTTATGTGCATGACATGCAATTTAATTAAATGAATCTAAATATGCAATCACTAAATGACATATAAGCAATGACATGGCATGAGTGATGATATGGCACATGATGACATAGACCATATGACATGGCGTATGACACGATGTGCAATCAATCTATATGATGTGCATATGATTTTTTTATTTATTAAAATTCACAATTAAAAATTAATGTAAATAAACTACCTATAAAAAGATATTATCAAATCTACACTAGAAAGTAATTCAATTCAATTGGATGAGTATCCTTAGCTTCATGAACCTACCTAAATATGCCATGCTATGTAAATAATCCTATTCAGAAGCAATTCAAATTATTATGAAAAAACTATCCAAATATGCATTCTATTTTAATTATGCAATACAATCTACTCTAATTAGGCAATATTACCTCACATGACCTAATTTATCTATATGCAATCTTTTTTATATTTTCAAATAAGGAAAACAATCAAGACAAGATAGCATTCAAACACTCAAGATTTGCCCACTCACCAAAGGTAAAATTCACAATTCAAATTAGGAAGCCATATCCGAACTTTTAAATTACTTCCATCCAACACGCGGCCTATGAAAGGGAGACCCACTTTCTCCTTATTTGTTTATTTTGCTAGCAAATATCCTGTCCAACCTTATTCATCAGGCTCTCGATATGGGAAACATTAGAGGCATCAAGCTCAACATGTGTTGTCCTACCCTATCTCATTTATTCTTTGCAGATGATGCCATATTTTTCTTAGATGGTAAGTTGCTGGAATGTCAAAATCTTTCCAATATTATAAATCAATATTGTTTGGCAACAGGACAGGAAGTAAACAGGAATAAATCTGGAATATTTGTCAGTAAAGATTGCCCTATTGGCCTACAAGAAAATTTGGCCAATGAATTCAGAGTACCTCTGATGGTTAAAACAGGCAAATATCTAGGGATTCCCTTAGACTGGGGTAGATCAAAAAGAGAAATGTTTGCCTGGATAATGGGAAAAGTTCATTCAAAGTTAGACGGATGGAAAGAAAAGTTAATATCAAAGGGTGGCAAGGAAATTCTGATTAAGTCTGTTGTCCAAGCGATCCCTTAGTATGCTATGTCTATCCTTAAAATTCCTACATCTATTTGCAAATCCGTTGAGAAGAAGATTGCTCGATTCTGGTGGCAGAATAATAGTACAAAACCCGGTATCCACTGGAAGAGTTGGGAGGAGCTCAAAACTAGTAAGAGCAAAGGAGGACTCGGCTTTAGAGATCTTATGGATTTTAGTAGGGCAATGCTCGGGAAGCAAGCCTAACGTTTAATTCAGGGACCCTCCTCCCTTTGGAGCATGCTATTCAAAGGTATTTATTTTCATTCATGTGAATTTAGACATGCTGAGAAAGGAACTAGACCGTCGTGGGGTTGGCAGAGCTTGTTGGTAGGAAGAGATTTAATTTTACCGAGACTACAATGGGCGGTGGGTGATGGGAGCAAAATCAGAACTAGGGAAGATCGTTGGTTACCAAATGGAATTTTACGCGGTCCAGCTCTTCGAGATGAACCCTTGCTGGTGGCTGATTATATTGACCCCAACAACAATACATGAAACGTTCCTCTCTTAAATAGGTAATTTGATGACTCCACTATTAGTGAAATTCCTACCATTCCGGTAAGACCTAATTACATAAATGATCAAATTATTTGGACTGACTCTACAGACGGCAAATACACCGTAAAAAGTGGCTACCAATCAATCATAACAGCAGCCCTCAGTAGTATTCAAAATAGAGCAACTACTTCTATTCAAGGCCCTGATGTTCTATGGAAGAAAATCTGGAAGCTGAAGATTTCCCCAAAAATACGGCTATTCCTGTGGTCCCTAAGCCATGACCAACCAAAGCTAATCTTTTTCATCACCACATCACCTCAGATCCAATCTGCCCAATATGTCCTACCAACGCACCAGAGACTGCAATACATACCTTTCTACTTTGTCAATGGACAGCAACTATTTGGTCACATCCAACGCTTAATATTCAGATATCAACACAGGGTATACAAAATCTCGGAGCTTGGATGGCAAACAGAATTGAACAGAATCATGACTCACCTAATTTCGAAGCTGTAGCTACAATCTTGTAGCATATTTGGAAGACTAGAAATAATTTCGTTTTTCGGTGACAGCAACCTGATCCAATTCGGGTCGTTAATCTAGCATTGGCTTCTGTCTAGACGGCACAGCTTTCCAACTCTGATGGAGGAGGCACTAGACGCCACCGTCTCAAGCCAGACGATTTATGGAGACCTCCAGATCCCGGTTTCCTGAAGGTGAATATCAACGGAGCGTTTCAATTAGAGGGTAATGAAGGGACTATGGCGTGCATCTGTCGCGATCAAATGGAAAACTGATAGATGGCCTTACCAGGAGTTTTGTCGCATCGTTGGCTTTGCAGGTGGAATTTCAAGCATTAGCAATCACTCTTCACTACTTGCTGGAGCAGAGCAAGGCGCATGATCGGATGGTGCTCGAATTTGACTAAAAAATTCTAGTGGAACAATCCAAGGTTTAAGATCTACACCATGGGAGGTCAAATCCATCTTCGCTGAAGTAGCGGGCTCTTTCAAGGCTTCCAATATCTGCAAATTAGGTTTTTAACACGTCGAAAAATCAATAAATTGGGGGCTAATTTTGTGGCCGAAAGTAACATAATCAAATATTGAATTAACAAAGGCCCACAAAAATGGCACACTTCCCTTAACTGGTTCATTTCACCTCCTTATGCTTTGTTAGACATATTGTATTCGGATGCTTTGGCTGCCGGTTGTGCTCTTAACTTTCATGAATGAATTTTATCTTTTCGACCAAAAAATAAATAAATTAGGAAGCCATATCAAATTAACACGAATTTTCCGCGGATAAAATCAATAAATTGATCTTAAGCATTAAAGATCAAAATATCAATTTTAAGAGATTCCACACGATTAATAATTCCATCTAAAGTCTTATAAATAAAATATTGCATAATAGGAAATAAATCCTTGTTGGGGATACCTATCACTCAACATATACAATTAGATCGTGGTATTATCAAATTAGGTAACATAATCAAATATTGAATTAACATCAAATAATTACCTAATCTTGAAGATATTGTTCCTAAACTTGGACCAGTGATGGCGCAACGATTCATAGCGACGACCTACTCGATGGTGGTGTGGATCACAGCGGCATAACGGCTCGGCAAGGATCACAAGCTTGGGATCACGGTGCAACGACGTGGCCAATGAAGGGATGGTGAGGTACAACATCAAGGCAAGTAAATCTCAATGAGAACTTTTGCTTACAGCTGGATCAATCCTACTTTCCGAGTCATCTTTTCCTTTTCTTTGTTTTGTTGCTTCATTGGGTTCATGTTGGAATGTTCTCTACTCTTCATGTTGAATCTCACTCTGTTGATCGAGCCACACTGGATTACAAGAAATCGACTGCACACTAGATTTTCCACTTAGTCCAATTACGCCCACTTTGGTCTTTTTGCTCTTTTGACCAAGTACTCCTTCTTGACCACCGATTGGCTCCTCTTGTGTGATGGATGAAAAATTGTGCTTATGAGTGTCAAACTTCACTGAGAAAAGCCTGCAAAAAGAGAACAAGTGCAAAACCGCAAGAATCCATACTGATTGTCAATGAGACGTGGGGACGAATAAGAGTGCAGCAGTTCTTCGGTTTTGCTGTTGAAGACTAGAAATGTCAAGTGATGACTGCGGCAAGAGGTCACCAGCATTTGCGGCATTCACTTGATGGCTGGCCACAAGTCTTGGGACACCGGGCCTGATTCAGGACTTGGCAAAATAACAGGCGTCGCTGAGCACATGAGGACCACAACTAGAACTACTGGATACACGCTTGAGGGCTGACCGAGACGTTTTGCCGAGGTGAAGGTGAAGGTACGGCGATGGCAAGAAAAGCTGTAGAGGGGCGTTGTGAGCCAAGCATACAAGAGTGGGTTGGAGGCCGATAATTGTGGAAACAAAGCACCCCATCCACTTCTCTCTCTGATTCGGCCTTTGTGGCTATACTCTCCCAACAGCCGTCTCCCACGATTATTCTCTCTTAGTGTATTCTCTCTTTCTCAGAATTGTGGTAGTGTATCTTAATTGTGTAGCCTCCCTTTATAAGGGCCAAGTCTAGCGTTTTCTAGGCAACTTTCTAATTACTTCCTCTAGTTGAATCATCACAAAATAAACTAAATCACATTTCCAAGTACTAAATCAATTAAATTAATTATTCCAACTTGGAAATTATAATGCAAATTTGGGCCCACTTCGCCGGGGCATCAGAAGCTTGTGGTGAAAGATGACGATACAGAGATTGAATCCTCCTCTGAGCTCTGCTCTCGGCAGCCATCTCTCCCTCGCTCTGTTGCTTGGCACACTGTCCCTGGCTTGTTCTATGGGAAGAAAGGCACAGAGATAGACGGAGGGTGTGGTTGACCTTTGAGTCTTTGACTAAAAAACTAGGGAAGTTTTTATTAGGAAAAAGAAATAAAAAAATCCTAAACTTTTTCCTATGGCAAATTTATCTCAAAAATATTTTTGACATAAAAAATTTCAAATTTTACCAACTATGACGCATTTATCTCAATTTTTTTCCCATGATATAAAAAACTCCAAACTTATAGTCATGTGATACATTTATTTCAAATTATAGAGCATTTTTCGTCCTTTACTTTTTAATTTTTTTTTTAATTTTTCTATTTTTTATTTTTCTTCTTCTTTCTTCACCCACCATGGCTGGTGGAGAGAAGCCAAACTCAAGCGAGGGCCACCCTCATTAGCATCGGGCGAGGGTCGCCCTCGCTAGATCCAAATAGGACAACCCTTGCCAAAAAGGAAAACCAGATAAAGGAAAGTAAAAGGAAAAAAAAATTAAAAGTAAAAGATGAAAATGCCCTTCAACCATAGAGTTTGGGGTAAATGTGTCACCGTTGGTAAAATTTGGAATTTTTTGTGTCATAAAAAAAGTTTGATGTAAATTTATCACACTGAGTAAAATTTGAGATTTTTGATAGCTTTTTTCTTTTTTATTATTATTAACTAAAAATTGTAGTTGAAATCATATAAATTCAAATTTATAAATTGAACTTATTTTCTCAAATACAACCTAAGAATGGTGTAAGGTAAATAAGAGGTGAAACAAAGTTATAATTGACCTATGCAAATGGCCATGACCCATAATAGCTTAGACGCAAATAATGAAATTGAATTGTTGGACTCCAGTTCATAAATTAAAAATTCTCCAACTTCCCAACCAACAATAGTTGTCCTCTGTTAGGGTGCTAACTGCTCTGACATGAGAGTCAAGAGAGAATGAATTTCCTTTTGCCTCCATGTTCTCTAATCACATAAGTGATGTATCACTTTTTTGTGATACTTGTTTAGCTAAATTCGTCTGTTTAAAATGGTGGATGTAATGTTCTTTTTACTTAAAAATAAAGCGGAAAAGAGAATTTCCATATATTTATATATGAATAATATTGATGAAACAAGAGCCTATTTATAAACTGTTCAGACAAATATCTAAAGCAATGAAATATTACAATATCAAATAAAATCAATTGCAATCAATTAAGGAAGATTAATACCTCCAACATCTCTCTCAAACTCAAGGTGACGTAGAAGAGGTCAATTGAAATTTCAATAAAAGATTTTTAAAAAGCTCCGATGGATGTGTCTTAGTAAAAACATCAACCGTCTGATCAATTAAAACGATTTACGAGCCAAACTATTATTTGATATGGGCACCCAAGTGAAGCTCCAAGTAGGATTGTTTTTGGCTTCATAGGTTAAGGGCCCATGGAGGCACTTAGAAGATTGAGAGCCACCTACGTGCACCAATATAACCTTTCCTTTTGATAAAATATAACATGCTAAATTCTAATTTCAGAATATGAAAGATGCAAAGCATATTTACCTAGAAGATGTAAGAGGTAATCTCTATGGGAAAAATAAAAAGAGGTATGATACAACAACATTTTCTATCTCTAACACAATTTAGTTAACACAAAGGAAAATCGCTGTCAAGATTTTATGATGGCAAGTATCCGATAGCTAAAGGGGTAATCCGCATGATATATAGGTAATTGTCCTATAATAAATACGGAAGTATCATAATGTTTGTCTCACCAAATAATTTGCATTGCAAATCTCTATACAAATATGGCACCGAATAGATTGGGTGTTAATGGATCGGCTCTAAATCTACCTTCTTGGTATTTTCTTAGGAATAGGAAATACTGACGTGGCATGAGCATTCTAGGTAACATTGCCTAGCATTTAGCTTCTTCCACACACCATCTATGTGGTTGCAATCAAATTTATCATTGAATCTGAAGATCTATAAAAATCATACGAGAGGCTGCTTCATCTTCATAACATTCAACAAGTTCTCTCTCTCTCTCTCAAGTTCTCTCCCCCGTAGCAGTCAATTGCAAGAAGCAGATCATTTAGGTAAGGAAAAATCCAATTTATATTCAATGGTGCAAAAAGAGTTAGTTATGTTGCTTGTTGGATTGTATTCCTGTTATGATTTTAGATCTTATACAGCTTGTGGTATCTTAACTTTCTGTTGATTACCATGCAGGCTACGAATAAGACAAGGCACTCATATTATTTTTTTTTAAATCATGACCACGCTTGATTATCACATAAAGCCTAACTCAAGAACTCCTTTGCTGTGGTTGAAAATGTATGTATTAGCCCATTTCGATGGGATGACTCTCGGACAAACCCTAGAAATGATTTTTTTTGGGGCGTCTTCATGATCTAAGCACTTAAAAATCACCTAATACATAGGCAAGAGATGGACACTCAGGCTCGACCGCCTTTTGTTACGTGAACTCAACGATAATGAATATTTAGATCAAACATCGTTTAGATTTCATTCCTTTCGTTTTACCATCTGAGTTTATGTTTAGCCGGCTTGGTCACTAGCACATCGTGGTCGGTGGATGCGCATGTCAGTTTGTGAAGTGAATTGAATTTTTCTTGGTTTGGGACAAACATTCCAAATGGTAATTTTGTGAGAAATTGCATATTTTCTTGTCTTCTTACTTACTTGATGATAATAACTTTTGGTATTCTTATATGACATTTTCCTCAATTATGAAGTCTATATCTTGTGTGAAAGTTCCAACCTTTTTTTTTTTTAAAGTGGTATCCAATCCAAATAATTGGATAGAAAATTTTATTTTTCTATATTCATAAAAGGTGAACGAGATTTGTTAAGTCGTCTTTTGTTTTTAATTCTCTAGTTTTCTCAATCGACAAATTCTTTTGTGGATTGAACTTCAAAAAATCAGTTATGATATAACTCTTTTTCTCAAGACGATAAAGACAAAACTTTTAAAACTTTTAATCTTTTTGTGGACCCTTTATTTATTACTGCTAAGTGATTGCCCCTAAAAACAAAATTGTAAATTCTATGTCTTTTTAGCTGCTCAAATATAGCATATGAAACCACTGGGGTTTGTCCCAGTGGCCACATGAGAAGAGAGAGTTGGGAGATTCGAATCCCCACCTTGAGTTTGGTTAGGAATGATGTAGTTTTAGATATAAGTTTCGACTCTTACACTCCTGAAAGAAGATATGACAAAAGTCTAAGAGTAAGAATTATAGTAGGAATAGAGTAAATCCGATTAAAAAAAAAAACTCAAGTCATTTAGTGAATATATGTGCTTTTTGCTTATTAAACCAATAGTGACCCCAGTATCAAATCATATACTATGTTTTCTCGCATAAAATGTCACTCATCCATGTGAGAGTGGAGTGAATCTCATCAAATCCATGCATTGTAATTGGCTATATTCATCATCCTAGACAGACTCGGTTCTCGAAGTAGAGTATCGTTTTCTGGCTCTGAGTTTTGATATAATTGCTTGTTTTGGGCCAGCACTGGTTATTTCCTTTCCTATCGTATTTAACATTGGTCTCGTATCATTGCTTTTCTATCTTCTGACATAATTCGGAATTCCTTCCCATTCTCTTCCTTTCACTTTCCTTTTTGCATGCTCTGAAATTCTATAAGGGAGATAAACTTCTGCAACAGCTTCATTTCTTTTCCTTTTAGCGTACTCACCCTCTCTTTTTGCATGATCTCTCCTTAAGGTCAATGGCAAACTCCAACACCAGAAGAAACCCTCCCATGGATGGAGCAGCGTGTGAGTCCGACCCTGATCCGCGAACCTTCAACGCAAACCTCCAAGCGAGGACAAACCAAGTCCTCAGCACTCTTGCTTCCGGGGTTGATGTCCAAACTCTTTCACTGGATTCTCTGAAAGAGATAACCGAGTGCCTATTGGAGATGAACCAGGAAGTGGTCAAAGTCATCTTGGATAGCAAGAAAGATATCTGGAGAAATGAAGAGCTGCTTCAAGCTTGTACAAGATTACTTCAATGACAGCTTGCCCACCCTTGATTTCTGTGCTTCCCTCGAGAATTGCTTGAAGCATGTGCGTGATGCCCATTTGCAGATTTTCACCGCCCTTCATTGCTTTGAAGAAGAAGATGGGGAGGGCTGTTGCAGGTACATGTATCTCAGTTCTCAACTTCATTTCGAGCACATGTATCTTAGTATATTGATTCTTGCTCACTGTTTTCATTTATTGGCTAACTCATTCAATCTCCCCTATTTTCTCCGTGCATTTGCATTCAACTTCATATCCTAACATGCCAATGAGATTGAGTTGATACCTAGAGTTTGATATCCTAACATTACAAGGTTAAGTTGGTGTGAACTATGCATGCTTTTCTGTTTCACGAGAAACTGATGC
Source organism: Eucalyptus grandis (assembly GCF_016545825.1). Classification (NCBI taxonomy): domain Eukaryota; kingdom Viridiplantae; phylum Streptophyta; class Magnoliopsida; order Myrtales; family Myrtaceae; genus Eucalyptus; species Eucalyptus grandis. The sequence goes on from NC_052618.1 coordinate 32,394,894, forward strand.
AAAGACCTCGGATAAATTTAGTTACTCAAAAATCTTGGAGGAACTGACAAAATTCAAGGAGACCGGAGACCCTTTCACCAGGGAGTTCTTTGAGCTCTTTCAGACAATTTACAAGCTACAGAAGTTCATGCTCAAGAAGTTGTGGATCAAGAAGAAGAAGATTGAGAAGAAGCTTAAGAGCATACAGATGTGGAGGAAAATCTCAAGCATGATACCGGTTGTAACTTTCGCAGCCATTCTAATCTATTCTGTCACAACTGCTATGGTGGCTTCTCCGCCAGTTGTTGTTGCCCTAGCGGCTGCAACCGCCATGGATGTGATTGGCAAGTGGATTGACTCCCTTTGGAAGCATTGTGAAGAAGCACTGAAGAGACGGGAGGAGGTGATCACCTCGATGCAAGTGAGTGCTACAAAGCTTTTCCCTCCCTTTTTGTAATTACAGTGACCGTCCCCATAATTTCGTAAAACCAAGTCAACAACCATATTTTTCCCTTGAGGTCTTCGCATCTAACATAATGAACATCGCGAGGCTGGCTTGATTTTTAAGTAGCTACAATGATGCGAAAAATGTCTAGGAGTCCAAAATGCAAGAAAGTCTGAAAGAGGAGTCACCATGATTACATGAATAATTTCTCACAACTAAAATCTCTACAGGCCAGCATCTTTGTTGCTCTCAAGGACCTGGATAAAATGAGAATTACGATTGACCCTTTGGAGGTACAGATGAAGAGCTTCTTGCAGAGAGCTGATTTTCCAACTGAGGCAGGAGCAGAAGCAGTAAAGCTCGGGATAGCAGACATTAAGAAGAAGCTGAGAGACTTCATGAAGGACGTCAAAGGACTGGGAAAGGATGTCGATATGTGCAGCTGCAATATCCAGAGATCAAGGCTAGTGGTGCTTCAGAGGATTATAAAGCCTCCCACCAATTGCAATGGTGCCTCAATGTCGCTATAGAGAATTGTTGCTATGTGTTTTTCTTCCTACGAGGGAAGTGCGGTGGACCTCCATTTGCCTTGCTTTCTCTCTTCAATAAAGCGGAAGACATCAACATTTGGCATTCGATTTGTTGAATAATCATTATTAAATGCAGCTTTCAAATATAAAGGCCTTTATCAGCTTTGGACAGGAATTCTTCAATCCCTAATTGATGTTAAGGACGAAAGTACAACCTTTTCACATTTTACTTTCCTACGAAATGCTAAAAACGATCCATCCAAGCTGGATTGGCTGACATATGATAGTCAAAGGTGGTCACTCTTACAATCATTGACGTGTCCCTTCTAATAACAACCTTCCAGGGATTATATGTTGCCAAAGATACTTTCCTTGTTAATCTTAAACTCGGAGCTAAGATTATAAATCCATGAGCCTAACTAAGTCACATTAACAACTGCAACCATGTGGCACATCAAAACCTATGATGAAACTCTCTCTTGTTGCACTGCTAAATAGATAGATCTTTGCAGGTTTGATGGACAATTGAAAGTACAGGATAGGATGGAAAGTCCTCAATATTCAAAGATTAAGTAATAATCCCTTGTTTTGGTTGCTCGTGTATAGTTCCATATGCTGATTAAACAAGTTCAGATCACTGACATAAAACTGACCTGTTATATGGAAACGGTATGGTTCAGGTTCTTCCCAAAAGCAGAAGTTAGTAGCTAGGACAGAATAGTTAAATTTTCATTGAATTGTGTTTAGTGCTCATTATGTTCATGAGAAATGTCTGAGTCTGACAAAAGATGAAAGCTGCATAAGCCAAATGGAAGACCGGACAGCAGTAACTCAGAAAAACGAAATCATCTATATGAAGAAAACGTATCCTGTTAATGTGCCTCATTAGTAAAAGAGTACTCCTCAATAAAACTAATCAGTAAATCCAGTCATCTAGAGACAAATTTCATGTTGACAATAATTAATGGAGGAAGAAATTGCAGATGTTGATTTTTCCTAATCAATACTTGGCAAAATTGCAAGTAATGACAGCTTTCCCAGAGCCAGCAATTGGCCTTGGGTGGATATTAAAATAGGTTGCAGATGCCAGGTATCACAAATGGAAGAAAAAATGAGATATGTACATATGCCAGTCAAGAAGATAACTCCAAGAGCAAGCAAAAGGCAATTCACCATCAAGAGAGCTCCTTTTCTGCTCCTGGATTAGGAAAATGGCCCTTAGAATGGAAGTCGGAGAGCAACTGATTCTTGAAGCAGAAGGTGTCCATCAGCAAAGAGGTGACTTCATTTTCGGATGTGGGGATGTCATCGAGGCAGACATGTCACACTTGCACATGAACTTCGCGGGTCCGCTCCAAATGCTTTGTCCATGAAAGATGGACAATGCTACTTGTAGCCAATGGTCACATTATAAACTGCAATAGAGGAAAGAAGCTCACTCAAGCTGGAAGGGACAACAGACAGGACTTCCACTAGTCATTGATATTGTAAATACCTAGTAGTACTTTTTTTGTCTTTCTTTCCCTCAAACGAGATTTGCCACTGTTTTTGTTTCAATTCAGCCCAATATATAGGGACTACAATTTATGGATGTCCTCTTCAGTAATAGAAGAATTCGAGACGATTTTATCCCCTATATTATTCCCTAAAGGAGAAAACTGTAATTTCATCTTCCTTATATTCCATAGGACAATTCATATTTTGAGAAATAACAGGACTTACCGCCTCATTTATCATGTCAAATCTTGAACCAACTGCCTATTCAGATATAGCTTCTCAAGTTCCATATGGAATGAATTTTCTTCAGCATTAGAAAGTTTGATTCGGAGGAATCCTGGTAACAAATGATACCGACCAAAATTGTACTATGGGATCAATTTATGTGGAACCTTCGAGGTCCATATTGGATACCTCCATTAGATTTATAAACCGCCCACTCCCTCAGTCAAAACAGATGCAAAATTAAGACAACCCGAACCTAGAGACGCCCGTGACTCCTCCAAGCATCTGTAAAACCCCTTTGTCTTTGGAAGCAGCACATCTTTTAGGGTTGGTAGGCCATTTTCAGGAGCATATTTTTTTACTTCAAACACACTTCTGCTCACTGCAGTTCACATTTTAAGCTCAATCTACCAGGCATATAGGGATACAGAAAAAACAGAATGTTCATAGATCAGAAGGCAGAATGTAAGATCCATTAACCAGATGTATAGCAAGGCATCTTGTCAATATTTTCGTGAGGTGCTCACAATGCACAGACGGTCCTAATGAACTAAATATCATTTCATATCAGGAGTGCCTGATAACATGTAACGTTTTTAGTAGTACTGAATTTGGAACAGAGTCATTGGGATTTTTAATGTCACCACATTTTTAATCTTCTCAGATACGAGATCTTTGTCACTGGCCAAAATAAGGGAACAAATCCTTTAATTATCTCTTCAAGTACAATCAAGATAATTCATGAATACATGAATATGTTGTTTACATGAATCAACTAAATGGTTATACTGTTAAGGGGTATATTGATCAGCTCACTTGCCAGGCTCGGTGGAATGATGCAGAGGGTATTGGCAACAAAGGAAATTATGGACTGATTTGGCGGCCAATCTAATTGTCTCATAGCCTATCAAGTTGTTTTGAGCACAATCATTTGGGTGATAACATAAAAACCAGAAGAGTTGGGACCTCCTTCATACATGGACCAGAATTCAGAAAACATCTCGAAGTTACTTTTCTTTTGCTGGATAAAAGATAAACTACTATGGGGTCACCAAGGGGCTGCAAACCTATATTAAACGTAAACTCAGATAAACCAAAAAAGAGCTTGTTACAGGTTAAACCATCAACGACGTCAATCCAAGCATTTGCTTGCACAGGTTTCCACTATACTAAAAAATGTGACATCTTTCAGCAATCCTCAATAATCACCAAAACAGGCGTCTTCATTCCTTGGCTCTCTTCTTATGTTCTTTCCAAATCAACCAAGAACCAGAGTGAGGGATTGAAGAGATCCTTCTTTCTTAATGCCTAGGCAAATGGGGGCCCTGCAATTCGATAATTCATGCTCAATGGATCCTCCGATCTTGTACCCCAAGTTAGCCGGATGAAAGCATAAGAGGCCACCCAAAACAGTCAGTCCAGGAACATATACCATCTCTGCCTCTGCACTGAGAAGGAAGTGCCTACCGGCCCACACTTTGCCTCTAATGCAAATTTATTAAGGAGGGAATATGTTCCAAGTTGCTTTTCCAAGCAACAAAAATAAACACATAAGTAGTCGTTGTTTTCACATTCAAACTCTCCTCGGGAACACGTCTCTGGCTTCATCAACTTTCTATACTAACAAACTGAACTTTCTATACTAACAAACTGCAATGAAATTTCACATGGAAAAATTTCCATGTTTACAACTATTCAAACACGAAGAATCAGCAGAATTGAGAGAATTTATCAAGCCAGGATTTGAATTATACAGCAAATCAGAAAACACTAGCAAAAGTTTCAAGTTCCAGGTTGTGGATTTGTCCCGAAAACAACTGTTTCCGTCAACTTCCCAAGTGATTCTCCCAGATCCGATCCGATTTGACCGAATTGACCCGACCAATTTTGACCCAACCGGTTGGACCGTTGACCGGTTGAACCATTGGCCTATCAAACCATTGATTAGTGAATCATTGGCCGGTGGCAGAGAGAATGCAACTCCGTTACTAATAGCCCACATCATTTTGGCTTCAAATTTGGAAACTCTGTCTTCAAAGCAGCCTTGGGTCCAATGCAATTGATAACAATCTTATAAAGCAGAATATTGGATGTTGACAATCTAGAGTAGGTTACACTTCCTTTTTGAATCTTATCCTTCACTAGAAACTTGGTCACCTCTTCATTCAAAAAAATAATGGCCATGAAATCACATCTTTTTACACTCGAAAGGCCAGCTGGCAAATTTTATATTAGTTTTGACACCTAAATTTTGGCGACCCGATTAGTCATTTATTGCATAGAAAATTAGAAATTAATTTTATTCCCGAAAAAAATATTAATTGAATAGCATATAGATGTAGGTGCACTTTTTAATTTACATGTTTTGCATTTATTTATTAGACCGGTGACAGGTGGGTTTGAATTAGTGGTTTTAAGTTTTAAATTGACAGGCCGGACTAAGCCCATGAAACATGCAAATTGACACAAGCCCGTTTGTTTTAATGATCGAAAATTATCTCGTGAAAAAAATAAAAATTTTGAAATTTCTTTGGGATATGAATTTTTTGGGATAGGGCATATGTGATAGGAAGATATTGCGATTTATCCTTGCAAGATTTGGATTTAAAGAAAATTCTATTGTAATCTTGGATCCTTATCAATATAAGATAATTTGGTGAAGAAATTTTGCGGACGTGGATTCGAATAAGAAATTAAAATCCTAGTCCTTCACCTATAAAAGCCGCATGCATATGAGATGTTTAGGGGGTCGGAGAATCGAGGACACGACAAAATTGAGAAACACACGTGAGAATCGAGGAGAAGCGGCGGATCGCGAGGGAAAATTGACGACAAAAAGTTCTCTCTTTTTTACTTTCGATGTACTGCTGTCGTCCCATAGCAGCGGCGAGCATCAGCTCTCCAGGCAAACGTTTGGATCTTCAAACGCCAGGTGCTGCTCCCGCTGATCTGCCAGGCCAGGTGTTTTGTTGCTGTCCCACCGCATCCCAGCTTCCATCAGTAGTTCAGATGTGGTCTTGAAGTGCCCCGGCGTTCCAGATTTCCCTACTAAGTGTTGTGTCCGTGAGAGGCGCCAGTCCAGGATGTATTGCAAGGAACAGCATCGTCTCCAGCCCAATATTGCACGTCCGCTGTTTTCTCAAGCCTGAATCTCACGGCCTAGCCCGACATTGGCAAAACCTTAGCGACACCGGCAAACCTCCCGACGAATTATTTGAACTTTCGATAGATTTGCAGATTTCTTGTGTCCCGAACGATAGCCCATTGAACTTGTCGCAACTTTGTCAAGCCACGCCGAGATACCGCCACAACCGTTGCCCTAGAGCCGAGTTGTGCTGTGCCGTGCCCACCGTTGGTCCGTTCTACCGATTGGGTTTTTGGAAGAAATTCGAATTTAGGTATAGATTTATTTTATTTTATTAGGCAGATTAGTAGATTTAATTTCTTAGGTAGATTTGTTTATCTTGTTTTAGTTTTTGAGTATTTTATCTCTTTGTTTGAAGTGTTTTCCAATGCATGATTGAAATTCTCTGATGTAACATCCAAATCGCAACCGCACAAATTTTTATTCTATCTATAAGGCTTTAGATGGAATAATTATTCACACGGGAGTAAAATTGATATCTTGATCTTTAAGGCTTAAAATCAATTTATTGATTTTATTAGCGAGATATTCAAGTTTGAATTTCAATCTGAATGGTGAATAATATTTTCAATGATCATGGATGATTTAGTGTTTATCTTTTAATTTTTCCATTTATTCCAAAAATACAAAAAAAAAAATTGCATTCACATCCCATGTAGATTAGGATTGATTGCATGATAGGTTAGTTAGTTTTTTTTAATGCATGTTTAGATGATGTCTAGGTTAGATGATATCTTTGAATTAGATTACATACATCTAGGATGTTAGTTTTAAATTTGAATTGCATGTTTAATTATTTGGCCATTTTAATTTTGAATTTCATAAAAGAAAAAGAAAAGTTAGAAATTAGGGCATTCTTTGTACGTCATTGCATATCAGGATAGATTGTATGCTTATTAAGAAAATAAAAATCATGTGCACGTCATATAGAATTGGGTTCATGAAATGCACGTCATTTAGTAATTACTAGGTTCATTTAATTAGAACTTCCTCGTCATTAGAGTTAAGTCATTTGGTTAATTTAGATTGCATATTTAATTATTGCATGTTCACTAAGAAAACACAAAAAATCATTTTTTTTTTACATATGTCATATAGTTTAGGTCATATTGCCATGCCATATCATTGCATGTTAGATTAGTAATATTGCATTGCATGATTCTCATTAAAACGAAAGTAAAAATTGAGTGATTGCGTGTTAATTAGAAATCGTATCTAGGATTGCTGATGTGAATTATGATCTAACAACGCAGATGCTTTCGTTGCTTTGAGGTAAGTCCTATAATTTATTCACTACTTTATCTGAGTGTTAAATTGGTGGTTTGCGCACTCGTATGATCATTAGGGAAGTGAATTAAAATCCATTCAAGCTGTTTGCCAAACATTTTTTCAAAAATAAAAGAGAAAGGTACCGAAAGGGCGTTAGAGAAATCTAACGTAATCAAGTCTTCGTATCCAAAATCTCTTGTTCGTAGAAGTAAAATAATTCTCCCATTATTTTACTTAGATGTCTAATCGACCTACCATAAATTGATTAGTGGCGACTCCTAATTGAAAATTAATTGCATGTTAAGAACTTGAACCTAAGTTGCGAATTGGTATGGGCTTGGGAGAGCCCGAGTTAAGTTTAGGCTTAGCAATCCATTAGCCAAACTAGGTGGTTCACACCTGAAAAATTGGTCGCGACAATTAGCATTAAAGACATTCTCACATATAGTGAACTGGAGATGTGTAGGAGACAGAGTAGACAAGTTTGAATAAAAATAGGCAATCAGTCCTGGGTATGTATCAGATGTTTCTAGGCAAAAATTTCCCATTTAAAGCTTTGTAAACTTCTCCCTAAAAGAAACATTGATTGTTTCCATAAAATCAAAATCAATTGTTCAAGGGTCACTCGCACTCATGTTTGGCATTTGCTTCCTTTGAAACCTTTTACCCTAACAGCAATACCTTTCTTAGGCTGAAAATTCTTAAACAACTACTCATCATCATCTTCCTTCTTACCCTTTACCTGACTCTTTGTCCCAAACCTAGGATCAGAAGGAAATACTATAAACTCTTCTTCACCTCTTCTAGGTTTTACCAATCCCAAATTCTCTGTGGCTTGCAAAAACAACATCTCATTTCCATACCCATTTTCTTTCAAGAAACTGGTAATAAAATCCATAAGACTTCCTCTTTTCTTCAAAAATTCATAATGCTTAAAAAGAACATCTAGGTTTCTCACCAAAATAGGGGGTTGCTTCTTGAGTAACTTCTTGCTTTGCAGAAGGTCAATTTGCACTTCATGGAGATTCGTCTCTAGTAAGATCTAAGTGAGTCTATTTGTCCTTTGTAGATCGAGGCCCTCCACTGGCTAGACGAGAGGACTTCCACTGTGAAGAGACTTAGACGAACTTGGAAGATTTTGAAGACATGGTTGTGAGAGGGTGTAGAAGAGCGATCGAGTTTAGGGTTTGCACAAAGGAAGATGATCAAAAATGAGAGAGAAGAACTACTTCAGTTAGTAGGCTTTGCAGAGGAAGGATGATTGTGAAGGAAGAGAGAGAAGATTAAGGTTTTTAAAGAGAATGAGCTGAGGCAAACGAAAGGGTGCAAAAGAAAGTAATTGCCAATTTTAAAATTTTGAAAATAAGTGAAAATTTTTGGAAATTTTTAGTTAAATTACGAAAAATTAGGAAATGATGAAAAATAAATAACAATTTCCAAAAGCCATAAAAGGCAATTAAAAATTTGAATAACTATAAAATATTCATACCTATTTGATAAGAAAGGAAACTTATGCGCCAATATTTGAATTACAATTCCTTGAGTCTAAATATGCTTTTAGAATAATGTCTCTTCTAGAAGATTGTACTATTGAGTCTGGCTTGCCTAAACTTTAACTAGATGGGTAAGTAACATGTAATTTTTCATGAATGTATTCAAGCGTACCTTTCTCCAGGGATTTGGTGAAAATATTTGTTAGTTAATTCTTTGAATCAACAAACTGAATATTAATGTCATCATTTTTCAATGTGCTTTGCTCTTGAATGGAGAATGGGATTTTCGGTGAGATTGATAGCACTCGTGTTGTCGCATTTGATTTCAGATTCATCTTCTCAAAGTCTCTCAATTATTATCAAATCCATAGAATTTGAGAGTAACAACTGCCAAGAGCAACGTATTCTGTTTTTACTGTTGAAAGAGACGATGTTTTTTTTTTTTTTGAGAACGAGGACACTAACATCTATCCTAGAAATTGACATGTCCTAGAAGTACGTTTCCTATCAATTCTACAACTAACTAAATCAACGTTCGAGTATCCAAGTAGAGTAAAATCTCATTTTTTTGGATATCATAGACTTTACTTTGGATTAGTGGCAATTTTTTTGATAATGCGTTTAATAGCACAGAGATGTTATTCTCTAGGATTAACTTGGAATCTAGCACACATGCACATGCCAAAAGGAATATCAAGACATGAAGCAGTACGATAAATAAAAGAACTAATCATACTTCTATAGGTCTTTTGGTCCACTTTCTTTCCATCTTCATCCTATCAAGTTTAGAAAAGCTTGACATAGGAGTTTCAGTCTTGTTGCAGTTTTCCATTCCAAACTTCTTAACAACCTCTTTGGCATTTTTTTCTTGATAGATGAAGGTTACTTCTTTGAGTTGTCTGACTTGTAGATCCGAAAAGAATGTCGATTTTCCTATTATGCTCATCCCAAAAAAAGAACCTATCTTCAAGATTGATTTCATCAATTTATGATTGATTCAATCAATATTTGTATAGATAGTAAATAAATTCCCTTGCCAAAAAACTAGTTGTTGCAGAATAAATTCCAAATAAATTCATCCTGGATCTATGTCGCAAAATTGATAAATCTAGTTCTGGACTCTCTTGTTCTGGACGTTATCTTGTTTTGAACTCATCAGAGTGGGATATGCTTTTGGAATGGAATAGACTTTAAGAGTAGTCTTCAATGGTTCCTCATAAACAACTTATAAACTATCTGCTCTTAAGAAAGGCGTTAGAATTAGAGAGTTTTGTCAATTTTAAAACCTAGTAGGAGTTTTCTCAACAGAAGTAGACCTGTGGACTGAAGCCGCAAGCGATAGCAAAGATGAGAGGTAGAAGACATGCTGTGGGGCAAGTTCACATGGCGGCGATCGAGCCACGGCGATGAGGTCAACCAACAGAAATGACCTGCCCGGCCTCATTAGAGATCGGAAGGTTGAGTGGCGACGAGGTGAGCGCAAGGCAGAGTAGAAGGGGAGGGGAGCATCTATGAGGTGAGAATAAAACTGAAATTTAGATAACTTAATGAGGATAAGATTGCTAAAAAATTTCTTTAAAAAATTTCCAAAGAAGCATTTCTGTAATACCGAAAGCCAATGCTGAGTGAGAGTTGATTTGCTCGTGTCCGAGGGAATTGATTTTGAGGTGGCTTGTTGTGTTCCCGGTTTTCAATAGTCGGTTGCCTTAAATTGGCATTTTTTGTGACAAATAAATCACTTGTTATATCTATTATAAAAAGCAAATAAATCTGTTTTTTTTTTTGTCCATCCTACTTTAGTCCTACTCCAACGCACACTCTCAAACTTTTGTCATATCTCATTGTAGAGTGTAGAAGTCGAAACTCACATCTGAAACTAAATCATCCCCAGCTCCATCCTCCTGAGAAAGTAGAGATTCGAAACCTCCACCTCAACCTCTCCCTTCCCATATGGGAAGGTAGTTACCAATTAATCTGTTTCAAATTATTATATTCACAGCAAATTAGTTAGTCCCATTATCTTATTATAAAAGACAAATAATTGTCTTGATGATTGGACAAGAACTTGTTGTTGGTTTGAAACTCGCTTTTTTCGCGTTTCTAAACTTAACATTTCAATTATGTCACCGAAAACATACTACAAAATTAAGGAGGAAAAGTCTGTGTGAAAATTAAGAAAGTGGATGAAGTTTGCATGAAATTTGTCTTCTTTAATTTCCTGCCTCTACCCAATAACTAATGAAAAGAACATTGGAATTGGAATGTGAATTATAAATTGCACTTCTTTCTTTCTAGGGAACATGAACTTTGTATGGAAACTCTTACCTTTGTACGGGAACTAGAGGTGACAAAATGGGTCTTAGACCCATATAAATCATAAATGGGTCATATATAGGTCACTTGTTTTTTGACAGAAAGTAGTTAAATGGGTTTAACAATTAAAAACTTTTTTTTTTTGTCAATCATACTCTATTCCTAGAATACACTCACTCTTAGACTTTTGTCCTACCTCTTGCAGGGCATGGGAGTCGAAACCCACTCTTGAAACTTAAGCGTCCCCACCCCATCCCCCCTTGAGAAGGTGGGGATTTGAACCCCTCACCTCCCCCTTCCATGTTGGAAGGGTGGCCACTAGGCGAATAAGTGGATCTTAAGTAGGTCTTAAATGGGTTGAATTTAGATCCATTTTCAACCAAAACGTCATAATCTCTCTCTTCCCTCTTTAACTTTATAATTTTTTTTTTTTAAAACCAAAATTATAATTTTTTTTTTTTATTTTATTATTTTTTCTTTTCTCTTCCTCGATGGTCGGCACGGTGATGGCCGGCGATTGGCTAGGCAAGCCTTAAGCTCACCGGCGTCGGGCGAGCTCGAGCTCGCCCGATCTAGCAAGGCCGAGGTCTCGCGATCCGGCGAGCCTCAAACTCGCCGGCGTCAAGTAAGGCTCGAGCCTCGCCAAATCTCGGCGGACAAGCTCGAGCTCGCGACATCGGCGAGCCTCAAGCTCACCAGATCTGGTGAGGCGAGGCCTTGCCAATGTCCGGTGAGGCAAAGGCCTTACCGGATCCTGCGAGGGGCGAGCTCGCGGATTTGGCGAGGTGAAGGCCTCGCCGATGTCCAACAAGGCTCGAGGCTCGCTGGCGTTGGCAAGCTAAGCGAGCCTCCACCTCACCAAATTCGACGAGCTTAAGGCTCCCTAATCTAGCAAGCCTTGAGCTTGCCGGCGTCGGCAAGCCGAGCGAGCTCGAGGCTCACTTATGGCTAGCCGCCGACCATCGTCGTAGCCGGCAGCCAGCCAAAGAAGAAGAAGAACAAAAAGAAAATTTAAAATTATATTTGAAAAATAAAAATAATTAAATAATTAATTTTAAAAAATTAAAATTCGATTTTAAAAATAATTATTTTAAAAATTACAAAAATTTTCCATTAAATTTGTGTTGTATAAATTAGTTTAGCAATACCATTGTAAAAAAAAATTATATATATAAGAAATAAGTTTTCTTAAGTTTGGATAAATGGGTCGAGTATGAGTCGGGCATGAGTTGAGTTGGGTATGGGTCAAAAAATTTTCATTACAATAAATGGGTCATAAATGGGTTAATGGGTCGATTTGGATTGGACCATTTATGACCCGACCTAACCAACCCATTTAACGGGTTTGATGGGAACATAACTTAGATATCAATTAGGAGTCTATGGTAAACCCATAATAGTTTCATTTATTGAATGGTCATATCTTCACCAGGCTTCTCCCCTTTAGGACTACTTCTATATGTATGTTTGATTCTTTCAATCAACAATTTAGGACTTCTGAGTTCTTTTTATTCTATTTTCATTGCTTACAGCAGTCATGAAGTCCATTGATGGAGTTCCAAACGTGAAAAAAAGCCCAAGGTTGGGTTTAGCATGGAAGCAACAAGTACTGGAAAATCCAGGCTCTCGATCAATCTCCCGGTCCACTTCAAACCGAGATCATCAATTTTGACAAAATCCAAGTGCACAAGGGGCTCATTGTTGTCACCAACAAGGTCACCAAGATCGAGCGTCGAGGCGTGCCACACAAACTCCTAGGAGAGATCGCGACCTTGATGTTGACCTGTGGGCGCACGATTATCGTCGCCATGCAGCGATCGCCATCAACAAGATAACGGAACATGGATGCCCCACAATCATGGCCAGTGGATTGAAGTCCTTTATGAAGGCGCTCGCGGACCCAACAATCAATTTCTAGTCCATTTATAATGTTGTTTCTATTGGGTGGATGTACTTGTTAGCTGGCTTGAGTTGCAAGCCCAAAAAGGGGTTAAGCCCATATGATAAGTTATATGGAGAAATATAGTTTTTCACTATCTATATAAATAGGTAGCCACAAAAAAAGGAAATAGTAACAAGAGAAAAAGAGAAAACAGAAAATCTGGGGTTTTTGGTAATATCTTATTTACATCAAGCTGGTATCAGAGGTTGATTAGTGGTCCGATTGAGCTGAAATTTTGTCAGCATGTTCATGGTGTAATTTTCTCGAATCTTAAAGGTTCAATTTTCATTTGAAGTTCCCTACATTAGGTTTTTCGTGGATTGATCAAAATCTGCATTTTTTGTCAGATTTATCCTTGATCTTTTATGAAATTCAAGTATATTGCTAAGAATTATGTTTTTGAGATATTTGCGGCTATGTACCTCTAGTATTTGCTAGAGAAGAACATTGTTCACCCAATTTTATTGATAGTGAAGAATTTCGAGTGGACTCCAGTCCTGTGGTTTTTGGTCTCCTCATCCCGTGGTTTTTGGTCTCCTCACATAGAGGAGGTTTTCCACGTAAAAAAATCGTCTTGTGTTCGCGTGCTTGGTATTTATTTTACTCTACTACATCGATTCCTATTAGGTTTACACAAGAGGAAATATTATTTTATTCCACTGCGTTGATTCGATATTGTTCGAATTGTTACTGTTCTCCCATTAGTACCGCCGCGGCTCTTAAATGAGCAAGTGTCGAAACAGCATGACTAGATGATTGCAGTAGACCTAATAGATAAGGTGTAAGGAATGTCCATCCTGCAGGCCAACCGCTCACATGGAATCTACCGCGCGCGATCAGGGTCCAGAGATGGACCATTACATGCGGGTGTCGAGACTCGATTGATCAACGATGAGAAAACGAAGGATGCTTTGCTCAATGATATGCCACCAATGAGGTCGAGGTCAACACTTGTAAGTTAGGCTTGTCGCCAAGTGGAACATGCATCGCATCAATGTGACTAGGGTTTTCGAGAATCGAGGGAAAGATGTTGAGAAGGCATGGAGAGAGTATGGTATTGGAGCCAAGTTTGGCAATGGTAGGAGATTTTCCCAAGGGTAACAAAGAATCATTTTGTATACCGAGTCAACTTGCCACGATCTTACCTCAAGTTCGCGTGGAAATGTAGGGAACTAACTAATTAAAGAGTGATTCAATTATCTCATGATCATCGATGTCGTTTCCATGAGAGTGCGAGTACCAAACTCTTATTTTCCCTGGCAATTGGTTATTATGAAATTGTTGTAATTATCTGAGATTCTAACGAGAACAGTGTTGTCCATCAAAATACTGTCTCTTTGCCTCTCAACTTTCATCCATATGTAAAGCCTATGAATCTCAGAATGTATCACAATCTTCAAATAATATTTTTAAGAAACATTCTTAGCGAACACTAGAAGTGAGTTTAATGAAGGTTTCAGAGTAATCTATCTCAAGACCAAATCGAAAGCTAGATTTGCACTACGATTAACTAAATAGCTAGCTTCTATCGGGCAATTACACAGTGAATTTGACATGTTCAATGTATACTATCGAAGTTTTACATAGATAATCGAGGTCCCATGAAGACAATTGCAAAAAGCATCGTAGAGTAATGCTATGACACGTGAGAGATAAGGTCGTGTTGATGGTCCAAAACTTTTCATTAATTAGAGAATCAACTTCCACAACCATTAGGAGGATTAAGAGAGTGTTGCTAGAAAAGAAGATAACCAAAGACCGTGTCACTTTCTCAAGGGTCAAGGTTAATTGGGTGTTTCTCGAGGCGAAGCAATCGGTGTTGTAGACGACTTCATCACAGTTGCGACACCCGTGTCGACAATATAGACATTGAATATCAGCGAAAGATATTTCCCACCTCAATTAAATTTATTGAGATGAATCTTCACAAGACTCTATTCGTTTCACGAAAAATAATTTACAGAAAAACATTTTCCAGATTTTCCAGCTTTCGTTTTACGAAAGATAAATTATTTTAGAAAAATGTTTTCCATAAAAGGAAAAAAGTCTTCTAAATTAGGGAAAAATGTTTTTCACTTTTGAAAAGTGGAAAATATTTTCCTCGCTAATCTCTCTTATCTCATACATCTACAAATCCTCACTTCCTCCTCCCATTTCTTCTTCTTCTTCTTCTTCTTCTTCTTTTCTTTTTTTTTTATTTGAATTATTTTTAATTTTCTTTATTTTTTTAATTCAAATTATTTTTAATTTCCTTTTTCTTTTCTTTTTTTCTTTTTTCTTTTTCTTTTCTTTGTTTCCCATCTTCTTCTTTCTGACTAGCCGTCGCCCGTCGCCGAGCAAACCTCGAGCTCGCGTTTGTCGATAGCGAGCCTCGAGCTCGACACTTGCGCTCGCCAATCTAGTGAGCAACAAGTCTCATGCTCATCGGCGAGCTCAAGGCTTGTTGATGGCTAGTCACAAGCCATTGCTGTGGCCGGAAATTGGCCAAGAAAGAATGAGATGGAAAACAAAGAAAAGAAAAATAAAAATTAATAATAGATTTTAAAAATTAAAAATAATTAAAAATCAATTTAAAAATATGAAAATCCATTTTTAAAAAATGAAATAAATGAAAAAGAGTATATGGAGGAAAATATTTTCCTTACTAAACAGTAAAAAATATTTTTCACTTTATTTTCAGGTTTCATCCGAATATCAGAAAATAATTACATTTTCCCGAAAAATGACTTCCTGAAAAATATTTTCGAAAAACACCACATTTTTTGCGAAGCCTAAATTTAAAATTACAAGGGCACAAGCATGGAAATTCCTCTACCTAAAGGCCCACTAAATAACTTATAAGACCCGTGAAACCGGCTAACTTCTGTCAGTGGGATTTTAATGGGGCAACCTTCTCCTCCTCTTTAACTGAAAATCCTCCTTGACTAACTGTAGCAATTCTGAGATTGACACTCTAAGGATGCCCTTTTTCATGGAAAACTAAAGATTTGAAAATTATTTTCCTTAAAATGGTCGTTTATATATATATATATATATATATGAATAAATGAAAAATAATTTCGTTGTTTATGACAAATTCATATATTAATTATTGTTGATAACGAATATATTTTTTATTGACTAATTATCTCAAGAATAGAAACAATTTTTTAAGGAAAATATTTTTCAAAATATTTATTTTTCGCGAAATGAAAAAAGCCTATATTATGAAAATATTCACTTACACAATGGCGGTCGCTATCTTTTTTAGGATGCTAATTGCCTCAAACCAAAAGTCGAGAGAGAATGCTCAAGGGCTAATTTAATTCCAGCACCATTTTTCTTAATAAAACATAAATGGCGCATCACTTTTCATTATACTTGTTGTTATTTGACCTATTGAAAAATGATGAAGCACCATTTTCCTTCATCAATTTATTTTTGATGGAGCATCTTTCTTTGTTTCTCATATGATCCAAGCTATTTCCCATAGATTTCATCTCTCACTTGATTTAAGAGTACTCCCGGATAATTTTAATTACTAAGCATGACTTTGTGTATAATGAGAATAAACAAAAAGGGCGAAAGAGAGAAAAAAAAACTCTCGGCGACCCGACGTAAGTCATCCACCTAGATGGCACTATCCGATGATCCTATGAATCTCTTAAATGTATAGATAATTTTTCAAAAAGTTCAATCATGACATTCGATTTTGCCCATATATTTTTACATGATTTTACTCTCTCTCTCTCTCTCTCTCTCTCTCCACGTAAGATGTCCGACACATATCCAAGAAAAAAATTACAACTAGGATTTAATCCGAAACACAATACAGATATAGCATCTTCGTTCTAGTTTGTGTGCTAACCTATTATCTGGCGACGCATAAATCGTTTGTTGAGGACACATATGGGTTACCTAGAATGCTTATAAATGATAGCCACTTGTCTTGCAACAGCGCAATATTCCAATATAAGATAACATTCTCATTTGAGAAAATACAAGATGCAAAGCATGACAATTTAGAAGATGTAAAAAGTAATCTCTCTAAGGAAAAATAACAAGAGCTATATTACAAGTTAACATTTTCTATCTTTAACACATTTCAATAGAAAGAAAGATCGGTTGTCAAGGTTTTATATTGGCAAGCGTCCATTAACTAAATGGGTGTTCCCGCACAATATCTAGATTTTCGTCATCCAATAAATATGATAGTATCATAATGTCCATTTCACACAATAATCTATATGCCAAAAATTTATATAAATATGACTCATAACTATTCACACGAAATGAGCGGGGTGTCAATATATCATCTCTAATCATAATTTCTCGGAATCTTCTCAAGAATGAGAAACACTAATATGGTATGAGCATTCTCGGTAACTATGTCCAAAACTTCAAGAATTTTCTCTGGATACTTTCTATGTCATTGTGAAAAGTTTGTTCTCCAATTGGAAAAATATAAATCCACATGAGAGGACACTTCTTCTTCATTACATTCAACAAGCCATCTTGCCCTCTCTCTCTTTTCTAACTTCTGTCTCGCATAGCAGTCAATCGTGAGGAACAGCTCATTTAGGTAAAGAAAAATCCAATTTATATTCAATTGTGCAATAAGAGTCAGCTGTCTTGATTGTTGGATTGTATTCATGTCATGGTTTTAGATCTTATGCAGATCGTGGTATCTGAACTTTCGCTGAACTTTTTATCCATGCAGGCTAGATATATGAGAAGGCCCTCATGAATTTGAAATCATGACCACGCTTTATTATGATATATACTCTAACTCTCAGAACTCTCTTGTTGAGGTTGAAAATGAATGTATTAGCCCACTCAATAGGATGACTAATGGAATAATCTTAGAAATGGATCCTGTTTGGGCATCTTCATGATCTAAGCACTGCAAAATCACCTCACTCATAGGCAAGAGGCGGATCATTATGCTCGGCTGCTTTTTGTTTGGTAATGACCTAACGAAAGTGATCACACGTATCTGTGTTATTCCATTCGTTTTTCCATCTGAATTCATGTTTCGCCAGCTTGATCACCGACATACGGTGGTTGGTGGATTCCATTCATTTTTCCATCTGAGTTTAGGTTTAGTCAACTCGATTACCGACGTACTGTGGTCAGTGGATTCCATTCGTTTTTCAATTTGAGTTTATGTTTAGCCGACTTAATTAGCGACGTGTGGTGGTCGTGGATTCCATTCGTTTTTCATCTGAGTTCAAGTTTAGCCGGCTTAATCACCGACGTACAGTGGTCGGTGGATGCGCACGTCAATATGCTAAGTGCGAATTGAATTCTTCTTAGGGTTGGACAAACATTTTGAGGGAAAATTTTGTGATAGATGCATCTTTTATTAGCTTCTTAATTACCTGATCATGATAACTTTGGGGATCTTTCTTATGGCATTTTCCTTAATGATGAAGATTAGATTCATCTCGTCTTACCAGTCATGTCTTGTGTAAAAATTCCAACCATTTTGTTAAAATGCCATCCAATCCAAATACATTCAATAGGAAAATATATTTATTGTATTTATAAAATAAAACAAGGTATGCCAGATTTCTTAAGTTGTCTTATTTTTTCTAATCTCTGGATTTCTTAGTTTTTGAACTCTTTTATTCATTGGACTTCAAAATTTTCCTTTACGATTGAACTATTTTTCTCAAGACAATCATGATAAAATTTCTAGTTCTTCAATGGAGTCTTAGTTTGTATTACACTCAGTAATTGGTCCCAAACCACCCCAACCACCCCCCCCAAAAAAAAAAAAAAAGAGATAGTGAATTTCGCGTCTTTTAGGTGCTTAAATAAAGGACATGGATATTGGTAACTACTCAAGTCATTTATTATACTCATACTGCATTGCATATTTTCTTGCATTAATGTGATTCTCATCCATGTGAGAATGGAGTAAAATTCATCAATATTATCTAATATTTGTCCTAAACTCCATGAGACATAAAATATGCATTGTAATTGGCTTTGTTCATCAACCTATGTAGACTCATTTCTCCAATTGGAGTTTCATGTTCTGGGTATGGTCTGTGCTGGTTATTTCATTTCAAATCTAGTTAACATGGTCTCGAATCATTGCTCTTTTAATAGTTTATACTTTTGGGACATGCGACAACCATGTTAGAGTTCCTTCCCATGCTCTTCCTTCAAATTTCAATTTTGCATGCTGTAAAATTCTATGGGAACATAAACTTCTGTGACTGCCTCGTTATTTTTCCTTCTAATGTACTCTCCCTCTCTTTTGTTAACCTCATGATCTCACCTGAAGGTCAATGGGAGATTCCAACACCAGAAGAAACTTTCCAGAGCTGTTCAAGCTTATCAGGGACGACTTCCCATATGGCTTGCACATCCTATATTTCTGTGCCACCGTTGAGAATTGCTTGAAGTATGCGCACAATGCCCAATTGCTGATTTTCGACGCGCTTCATTGCTTCGAAGAAGAAGACCAGAATGGAGACAGCAGGTATATGTATCTTAATTCCCAAGGAACTTCATTGATAGCACATGTATCTAAGTACATTTGGTTCTTGAGCCACTATTGCTAATGCTTTCAATCTCTCCTATTTGCTCTATGCAATAGCATTCCACTTCATATCCTAACATACCAATGAGATTGAGTTGAATTCTAAGTCTGTTATCCTAACATTACAAGGCTAAGGTGGTGAGGAATACACATACTTGTTTTGTTCTGAGATAAACCTGATGCAAAGGTCATGGAAAAATTTAGGTACTCAAACACTTTGGAGGAATTGAGGAATTTCAGAGAGACTGGAGACCCTTTGACTGAGTTCTTCGAGATCTTTCAGATTATCCATAAGCAAAAAAAGTCCATGTTCGAGAAGTTGCAGATCAAGAAGAAGGAGATCGACACAAAGCTCAAGAACGTACAAACTTGGGCGAAGGTCTCAAGTATGATACTGGTCACGACTTTTGAAGCCATTCTGATTTGTTCAGTCATGACTGCTGCAGTATTTGCTCTGCCAGTCGCCACTGCTCTAGTGGCTGTAGCTGCCTTTCCCATGGATTTGGTGGGCAAGTGGATTGACTCCCTTCGGAAGAATTATGAAAAGAGGCTTATGGAACAGAGGGAGGTGATCACCTCAATGCAAGTGAGTACTATAAACCTTTCTCTCCCCTTATTACAGTGACCATCCCTACAATTTCGTCAAACCAAGTTAACATCCCTGTTAATTTCAAAACAATAGTTTCCCCTTTAAGTCCTCACTCACGCCTAACATAATGAACATTGTGAAGCTGGCTTGAATTCTAAATAGCTATAATGATGGGAACAACGTCTAGGAGTTTACAATGCAAGAAACTCTGCAAGAGAAGTCACCTTGATTTACATCAGTAAATTCTTATACCTTAAAGCTCTACAGGCCAGTACCTTTGTTGCTCTCACGGACCTGGACACACTCAGAATTCTTATTGACCATCTGGAGGTACAGATCAAGAGCCTCTTGCAGAAAGCTGATTTTGCAATTGAGGAGGGAGCAGAAGCATTGAAGCTCGAAATTGCAGACATCAAGAAGAAGATGAGACATTTCATGAAGGATGTCGAAGAATTGGAAAAGCAAGCCACTTGGAAAAGCAAGCCAATATGTGTTTCAGAGGATTATGAAGCCCCTCACCAATGGAAATGGTGCCCCTATAGAGGACTGTTGTTAAGTGTTCGTTTCGTTGTGAAGGGTATGATGTGAACCTCAATTTGCATTGCCTTCTTAGTTCAATAAAGTGGCAGACATCAACATTTGGCATTTGATTTGTTTGATTATCAAAACTAAGTGCAGCTTTTTGACAAAAAGACCTTTATCATCTTCTTGCTTTGGATAGGAATTAGTCAATTCCTAGTTGATGCCAGGGAAAAGTACAATCTTGTTCCATTTACTTTGCTACGACATGCTCAAGAAGCTGGACAGGAAATGAAGCAGGCATACGTATTAACTGATATATATTATGGGGTTTTTTTTGTGATTATTATGTTTTCATCCGTACCCTGACTTTAATTAATTACTATTATATACACATATCACCCAACCATAGTTAGGGTCAAGCCACCATAAGCACTCAATCTCTACTCTCTCCATCCCTTTAAATACAGCACTTTCTTTGCTCCCATTTCTATTTCAGATGAATCCCCAGTTTTTCTTCTTTTCTACCATTTCTTTACCCATTATCTTCTATTTCCATTAATCCCAATTTCTCATCACCTCTTCCCCAACGTTCCCAATGGCTTAAGTCTCATTTCGATCAAGCTTGATGCAAGAAATCATCTTTTGTGAAAAGCTTACCTTGAGCCTATTCCAATCTGTAATGATCTGCTGGGCCATGTTAATGGATCTTTTGCGTATTCGCCAAAGCTCGCTCCAAATCACAATGGAACTGTGGTGACCAATCCCTCCTATTTCACTTGGGTCAAGAAAGATCAGTGTCTCTGTAGTTTAATTTATACGATCCTCAAAGTTGAGATTTTCAAATGAAGTTCATGACCTTTGGATTTCGGGAGATTTGCTTGCTCTTAGAAGACAAGGAGTTGGAGCCAAGGTCCTAGAGCAACAGAACAATACCAGGAATGGGAGATTTGGAGTTTGGACACGTTCAAGTCTATGTTAGAAGTAAGCCACAAATCCTAACTCCTGTAATTTTTTTTTCACTAACTCCTATTACGGTTTCAAATGTTTCGAACATCTAATCTGCTTTAGCAGATGAGTTTTTTTTTTTTTTTTTTTTGATAACTAGCATCAGAACTTGCATACTCTTGACTTACAAATATATAATACAAAGCTCACAGCGCAGCCAAGGTAATTGAACTACAACTTAATTATAGAATGCCGTCAAGAAATTCGATCAGTCCATCTCTAACTATCTTTGACGTCTGAAGCCAATTGCAAACTCTCCCACTAAAATCAATTGCTTCGTCTCCGACAAGGACTAAAATATTTAAGCCCTCAATGGGATCCCCACTTGAGTACGATCTCTTTGTCACACCATAAATTCCGACAGCTTAACAATTTCTTTTGCAATCTTCCTTCACGATTCCTCATCCAATAAGAACGATTTTTCCAAAATTCTAATACCTAATTTTCATCTGATATTCATCATGCTTTCATCAACCATGCCACTAAACCCATCCCCTGAGGGTCCCTAGGTAGACATAATTCTAGGAGCCGAAACCTGGTATCGAGTTTGCCATCCTCCTATGATCAATTTGGTTCTCAGTTTGGCCTCCCATGTTGATGGCTCTCCACCCCCTCTGGTCAGCCCAGTGGTTGTCCTAGGCCCTATGTTCCTCCATACACCTAGGGAGGCATTTTTGAATCGAGGCATCATCTTATTTGTCAAATTTGTAATGGATACAGGCACACCACGCTATAATGCCAACAACGATTCAACCATGCCTTCACAATTGATCTCTCTGATTCCTTCTCAACTCTCTCCGTTGGGGAGATTTCTGATCCTTTGTGGTATCTTGACTGCAAAGCATCAGCACACATGACTAGTGATACACTTCTAGATCATCTTATTTGTCAAATTTATAACGGATACGAGCACACCGTGCTATAATACTAACAACGATTCAACCATGGCTTCACCACAATTGATCTCTCTGATTCCTTCTCAATTCTCTTGGTTGGGAAGACTTATGATCCTTTGTCATATCTTGACAATAGAGCATTAGCACACATGACTAGTGACACACTCCACGATTTTCACTTTGTTCGAGAACAAGTTGCTTCCCGTGATCTACATGTTTGCTATGTGCCCATCGAGGATCAACTGGCTAACATCTTCAACTGGCCAACACACGCTATTGATAACCAATCCCTAAGTTGTTATCTATACTTTAAATTAATGGGATATTAATATGTAGTTGAAATGCATTACGGTGTCATTCCATAATTATATTTTTATCCGTGCCCTGGCTGTAATTAATAGCTATTATAAATAAATATCACGCAAACCTAATTAGGTTCAACTCACCACAAACACTTTGACACTGCCTTCTTAACTCTGTCACTACTTTCTTTATGACTCCAAATATCAACAGTATGATAGATGAAGGAGGTCGCTCTTACAATGTTTGACCTGTCCCTTCTCGTGACAACCTTCCGGGATGACATTTACAAGGATGCTTCCTTGTTAATTTATATTTGGAGCTAAGATTATAAGTCCACAAGCCTAACTAAGTCAAATTAACAACTGCTATCAGTTGGACGGCATGCCAAAACCTACGATAAAACTTCCTTGTTACACCGATAAACAGATACACCTTTGCAGGTTCGATGAACAATTGGAGAGGGTAGAATGGAAAGTTCTCAATATTCAAAGTTTAAGTAATAAGCCCTTGTTTTAGTTGCTCTTATGTCTAGTTCCATACGTTCATAAAACAAGTTCAAATGACTGATACAAAACTGAACTGTCAAATAGCAGAAATTCCTAGCTCCAAAAGAATAGTTAACTTCTTGATGAATTGTGGGTAGAGCTCATCATGTTCATAAGAAACATCTGTTTCAAGTCTGACAAAATATGAAAGCTGCATAAACCAACCGAAAGACCAGAGTGCAGAAACTCAGCAAAACGAACTCATCCATAAGAAGAAAACATATCCTGAAAATATTCCTCACTCAGAGTATTCCTCAAGAAAACTACTGGGTAAATCCAGACATCTAAAGACCTAAGCATATAGAGTAAGACAAATTTCAGCACTATTGACAAGAAATAATGGAGGGAGAAATTGCAGATTTTGGATTGTTCTAGATCGGCGCTTGGCATTGTTGCAAGTAATGATAGCTTTATCTTTGCTAGCAATTGGCCTTGGCCAAATGTTAAAATTGGTTGCAGATGCCAGATATGCACAAACGGACAGTTTAAATGAGATGGATGAGAAAAACATGATATATGTAATGTGCAGGTCAAGAAGATAACTCTAATAGCATTGAGAAGACACTTCATTAGAGCTCCCTTTCTGTTCCTGGATTAGGGAAATGGCCTTACAATGGAAGTGCAAGAGCAACTGGTCCTTGAAGCAGAATGTGTCATCAGCCAAGAAGATGGAGGGAAAGCACATGTTTTTGAAGAGCATGCAAGGTCCATTGTCAAGTATAGTGTTACAATACTTTAGGAATTCCTTGCATATGCAAGCCGGATTAAGAGCTGCAAATGGATTTTGACTGATTGGGGTCGGATGCAAAAGGAATAGCACTGACACTGACACTATGTTAGTAAATCCAACCTAAAAGTTTCAGCTATTAGGTGGAGGGAGACATGTAAATAAAGAGCACATAAGAACCATTTGTCAAACGATCTGGGAGACTTCAACAGAAAGATAGACGATGGTACTTGCAGTCAATGGTCACATCATATAGTGCAATAGAGGAAAGAAGCTTTCTCAAGCTGGAAGGGACAGTAGACAGGACTTCTTCCACAATTCATTTTCACTGTAAGAGTACTATTTTTTTGTCTGTTTTCTCTTGGAACAATATTTGCCATACTATTTTCTTCTCAATTCAGCTCAAGATATACGTACTACAATTCATAAATATTCTCTTTTTAAGTGATAAAAGAAATCAAGAAGATTTCCTCCCCTATATCATTCCAGAAGGGAGAAAAGTATGATTTCATTTTCCTTATATTCCATAGGACAATTCATTTTTTGAGAAACTACAGGGCATTCCACCTGATTTTTCATGTCAAATCTTGAAATAGGTGCTTATTAAGACATACCTTCTCAAGTTCCACATGAAAAAAATTAAGGAATATGCTTCAGCTTTAGAAAGTTTGCCTTGGAGGAATCCTGGTAACAAATTATCAATCTTTACCACCAGGCCATCAATACTTGGTTCCTATCTATGACTACCTACAATGTCCATATCAGATGATTCAGCTAGAAATATAACTCCACCACTACGTCAGTCAAAGCAGATGCAAAAAGAAGACAACTGGATCCAGAGATGCCCGCAACTCCTCCAAGCATGCATAAAACCCCTTGTCTTTGGAAGCAGCACATATTTTAGGATTAGTAGGTCATTATCAGCATCATATTTTTTACTTTGAACACATTTCTGCTAGCTGCAATGAACATTCTAAGCTCAATCCACTAGGCATATAGGGATACAGAAAAAACAGAGCAAAGTTCATCTATCTGTGGGCAGAATATGCAGATCAACTATCAAGATGCTCAACAAGACATCCTGTCAACACTGCAATAAAATATTCTTATGATGCACAGAATGGGCTGTTGATATCAGGAGTGCCTTATAACAAGTAAAGTTTTGAGTAGGACTGAATTTGGAACAGGATTATTTGGATTGAGAAACCTCACCTTTTAATCTTTTCAGAAACGAGGTCTTTATCACTGGCCAGGAAAAAGGGAACAGAACCTTTAATTGTCTCTTCAAGTTTAATCAAAACTATTCTTGAAACATTGTCTATACTGTTTACATGACTCAACTAACCCGTTTAATTTTTAAGGGTAAATTGATCATCTCTCTTAGCAGGTTCAGTGGAATGATGAAGAGGGTCAGTAACAGCAGATTGGCCACAAGGCAACTTATGGACTAATTTGACAACCAATCTAATCATCTCATAGCCTATCAAGTTGTTTTGAGCACAGTGAATCTGAGTAAAAACATAGAAAACCAGAAGAGTTGGGACCTCCTTCATACATATACCAGAATTCAGAAAACATCTTTGAGTTTTATAGAAAAAAATACTCTTCTTTTGATAGATAAAAGATAAACCACTATGATGCAGCAAGGGGGTGCAAACCCATATTAAAAGAAAACATGTAGGACTAAAAAAGAGTTTGAGTAACAACACGAAGCATCTACAATGTTAATCCAAGCATTTGCATGCACAAGGTTCCACTATACCAAAAGATGTAATTATTTTCAGCAAATCCTCTAAAATTGCCAAAACAGGCATCTTCTCTCCTTGGCTCTCGTCTTATGTGCTTTCCGAATCAACCAAGAACCAGTATGAGGGATTGAAGAGGTCCTCTGATCCTGTGACCAAAGTTAGCCCAGTGAAAGCATAAGAGGCCATCCAAAACAATCTGTCCAAGAACATTGAAGGAGAAGATGTCTCACCTTATCTGCCTCTGCTTTGCAAAGGAAGGGCCTATTCACTCACACTCTGCCTCTACTGCCAATTTATTAAGGTTAGAATACATTCCAAGTTGCTTACGAAGTTCTCACTTTCCAAATAACTACCAAGGAAACATAACAAATTGAAATGAAATCTTACAGAAAATGTTCTATTTCTACAGCAGAATTGATAGAGATCTTTATACAGCAAATCAGGAAAAAGTAGCGAAAGATTTTAGTTCCTAGTTGGAGGCTTGTCTTGAAAGATCAACTTCCCAAGTGATTCTCCCATCAATGGACTGATAGCATTCATAGAAAAGGGCCTCCTTGTTCCTAGAAATAGTAAAACGTCCAGGAAACAATTTATGAGAGGCATATACCTGCACCAAGCATCAAGCCAAAAGCATGTCCATTTTCCCTTTCCCACTGTTGGAGATGTTGATGGCATTGAGGTTGCGTAAAACACACCAATCGTGCAGCGGAAATTATATTCTTTTCTTGCCAAGCCTCAGGATTGGACATTGAATACCGGTTCTCAGGGTTCATCCATGTGGTTTTTGTTAACTCCCTGATCATATTGTTCTTGTTATCTGCTTCACAATCCACAAGACTAGGATGGCTCAATGAAGCCACTGGTGTTGTAAGTGAAACTCAATCGGCAGCATTCACCTGATTTACAGGGTCAGGAGACCCTGAACTCAAGGACAAAAAATAGTCCTTTGTTTGCAAATTCATGTGGCAGGATATGTAATAATAGAACAGGCTGATTTGGATTCATGATTGTTCAGTAATTAGCTCTCAGCATTTGGTGATGGATTCACGGACAAACAATGCATGTGAAGATACACTGCCAATAATAATTTGTACAACTAAACTGTTAATTCTCACCAATAATCCCTGCAAGAGCATCCGCCACCTCTGAAATGGTGAAACCTATTATTGTCCCTCACAACAATTTCCCTATCAAAAGTTCGAGAAACCATTTTCATAAAATCATGACAATCCCAACAGATCCTAAGGTTTTTAACGATTCTTATGGGAATGTCTTTCTTCAATCTGATCAAACCAAATGCAGTGGCAATCTTCTCACTGTGTAGAGACAGAGCATTCTCTTTCTCTTCTTCTTCTATATCGAACAAAACAGGGTTCGTGTCAGCCATGTACCCTGATAATCTCAGCCTCCTGAAGATCTCGCCCAGCATCACTTTAATTTCGTTATACATTTGGTGGGAGTTATCTCCAACAAAAAACTCATGAACTTCACCATCAACTTCTACAACGCTGCAGCCCGGAAGCTTCTTCACGCCTCTGGACTTCATTACCTGCCGCACATGGCTCACACCTTCCCAGCTTTTGTTTTCAGCATAGATATTGGACAAAAGCACATAAGCACCATGACTCTTTGCTTCAAGCTCCAGCATCTTTCTTGAGGCAAGCTCACCTATTTCCATATTCTTGTGAATTTTACTTGCATTTAGTAAAGCTCCCCAAGCGCCGGCATGAGGCTCCACTGGCATGTCATTGATGAATTTTAAGGCTTCATTTAAACGGCCAGCTCGGCCATACAAATCAACCATGCAGCCATAATGCTCCAGTTCAGGCTGGATTCCATACAACTCTGTCATTGAGACAAAATGCTTACAGCCTTCCTCGACTAGTCCAACTACACTGCATCCTCTCAATACTGACACAAAAGTCACTTCATTCGGGAGAACACCGTCTTTCTTCATGAGTGAGAAAAGCTCAAGACATTCCTTACCAGCTCCATTCATGGCTAGTCCATTCATGGCACTACTCCATGTGTACACGTTCCTTTCTTTCATCCCCCAGAAGACCTCCATGGCCTTATCCATGTCACCGCATTTGGCATACATATCAATCAATGCAGTTCCTAGCGTCAACGTCATCCGGAGCCTGTTCTTTTCAATATATGCATGAGCCCACCTCCCTTGATCCAGCACACCTAATTGAGTACACGCAGATAGAACCGGAACCATAGAAGGCTCATTGACCTTCACACCTTCCAGTTGCATCTCATGGAACAAATTCAACGCCTGCCTCGGTTCCCCACACTGGGCATACCCAGCAATCATCGCATTCCAAGTAACAGTATCTCTCTCGGGCATTTCGTCAAACAGCTTCTTAGCAAACGCGACATCCCCCAACTTCGCGGAAGCGCTCAGCATCGCCGTCTGACACACCACGTCATGATCAAGAATCCCTCCGAACACCCTACGACACGATTCCAAACTACCCATCTCCGCATACATATTGATCAGCCCGCTCTGAACATGCGGGTCGCTCTCGAACCCGTGCCTCACGAGCGCGCCGTGGACGGCTTCCCCCACGCCGCGCGCCAGGAGCTGCGCGCACGCGCGGACCAAGAAGCTGAAAGTGTAATTGTCCGGCGACAGGCCGCGACGCCGGATCCTGCCGTAGAAGTGGAAGCTCTTCTGCGGGGTGGGGCCCTTGGAGTGGACCCTGATCATGGAATTCAAGCTGAACAGAGTGGGCTCCTCGCACCGGTCGAGGACCCGGCCGGAGTAGTCGAGGTTGTCGGGGTTCCTGAGGGCGATGGCGGCGACGAACTGGCCCGAGAGATGAGGGTCGGTGAGGAGGCCGTTGAGGAGGAGGTGGGCGTGGATTTGCCGGAGCTCTCGGAGGGTGGTGGAGGAATCGATTTGGGAGATGCTCGGGTGTTTGGCAATGATTTTCAGGGAACTCATCGCCCGCGAGCTTCAGAGTTTCTCTTGAGTCATGCCCGAATCTCTTCCGATGCGCTTTGCTGGGCCTCGGCTTCTTGGTCGATATGAGATGTGTCTTTCGCGTGTCCGGATGGAATGGACTCTGGGGTGTCTTGAGGCGTTCCCGCGTTCCAAACGGTCGGAAAACAGGAGCAGCACCTGTTATAAATGTCACTGAAAATTTTTGGAAGTACAAGATTACCTATGACTTTTTTTTGTTTGTTTGATCGAGGATCCGCCGGAGCAAGTCCTTGAAGGACAAATACCTGCCACGGATGCCACGGATGCCACGGATGGGTTTCTTTTCTTTGTTTTGTTTTTTGTTTTTTTTATGACCTGAGAATCACTATATACCGTGACTAATTGATGACGTAAACCCTGAAAGTGTTAACCCACTCACCACCACGACACCACACTTAAGATCACTTGTGACCACGCTGAGATTCGAACTCTTCCCCTTTCATGAGAGGGAGGGAGCTTGAGCCAATGCGGCCACCACATGGGGTGGTTTCTTTGTTTGTAAGATAGTAGAGCCATAAATGGGTATCGATACATAAGAGCTTTCAAAGTGCTTGAAAAATGGGATAAGATTCAATTTAGAGATAGGTAGTTACTTTTGTGGGTTTTGATAATCTAATCTGCTATAATATTAGCCTCCCTTTAACAATAAACAATTTGGATTTAGAAGAGGGCAGTAACATAACTTTGCATTTCAAGGTAAGTGCGTGAGCTTCCCATTTAAGTTTATCTGTGCTCTCCAAGTCCATGAAAAATCGTTGCCTTTGTTCCCGGATTTGCTGAGTTTGGGGTTCCATCTGTAAGAGCTTTTCAACACAGTCGAAACAGAGTTGATGAGGTTGATTGTGTCAGGTTTTTTATTCTTGAAGATGGCTTGGTTGCGCGCCTTCCAGATATTCCATGGTGTCGCAATAGCCAACTTTAGATTCCGTGAGTTGCTCGACTTTCCTTTCAAATTCCCAAACCAATCTTCAGTTAGAGTAAGGCCCTGACTTGAGATGTGGACATTCAGCACAGGCTTCGACCAAATTTCCTTCCTCCAAGAACCCAATAAAAACGGGTGCTACATGCTTTGATTACATAAAGAGCATGTGTGATCAGGTGTAATTTTCCTTCGAAATAAAATTTTAGTTGGGATAGCACTCGGGCTTTTGGAAAAGTTGCCCGACAAGAGGGACTCGACATTCCATGATATTTTCCTCTAAAAGTTCTTCGTCGCGAATATTCATATCATTTTCGTACATTAACTTACCTAGTTTACTGCAGAGATATGCCAGACGCTCAATAGCACCTTCTTCCACCGCCATCATCAACGTTGGAGCATTCACCAGTAGTAGAGGGCAAAGAGTCGCAGAAGGAGCCAAGGGATTTGTGGAGGGCGACGTGGATTTTGAGACAAAGCTGTGAGAATGGCAAAGGATTTGGAGGCGGAAGGGTTTGGCACAGGTGCCAAAGGAGAATGACACGCAGTTGCTCCAAAGGTTGTGGAATAGGGAACGAGCTGTAGAAGAGAATTAGGGCAAAATCATGATGGATGGGTTAGGGTTTAAGTCAATAGAAAGCCATAGCTACACAGAACGGCAGAGAGGAACTACCCAAAATGGTAGGCTTCACTTCTTGAACAATCACTTCTGTAACTTGTATACAATAGATAACATCTTTTTGCTTCTGTGACTTCTTTTTTTTTTTTTTCGGGTCAAAATTCTGTGACTTCTTTTAAGAGGACATGAATCTGCCTCAAATTGACTTTTTTTTTTTTTTTTTGTGGCAAATTAGTCACTTGATAAATTCACTTTTATATGCAAATAAAACTCTGTTTATTTTTCAGAAAATTAATGATTTAGAAAATATTTTAAAAAAATTATAACTTATATCTATTATAAAAATGAATGAGTGAAAAGTAGAGGTGTTAAATGGGTTGTGCAACCCATTTATGATTAAATGGGTCATTAATGGGTCAAGTTTTATATCATAAGCATCCATAATGAGTTTTGATGGGTCAACATTAAGATATATGAGTTTTGAATGGGCAGCCTCTCGACCCGTTTATGACTCATTTATCAACCCATTAAAAATGAACCCATTTATTTCCACTCAAAACCTCACTATCACTCTCTCTTCTCTTTAACTTTACAATTTTTTTTTTATAAAATCGAAATTATAATTATTTTTATTTTAACTATTTTTTCTTTCCATTATTTTTTCTTTCTTCTTCCTCCGATCGCCAAAGACGGCGATGGCTAGCGACCGCCGGGAGCCTTGAGCTCACTCAACATCGAGCAAGCTCGAGCTACCGGATCTAGCGAGGCGGAGGCCTTGCCAATGCTCGGCGAGGCTCGAACTTGCTAGCATTGGGCGAGGGGGCAAGCTCGAGCTCGCCAACGCCCGGCGAGGCTCGAGCCTCGCCGATCCGGTGAGATGCGAACTCGTCGGCGTTGGGCGAGGCTCCGGCCTCGCCGATCCGGCGAGGGCGAGCTCGAGCTCGCTCGACACCCGTGAGCCTCGAGCTCGCCGGATCCGGCGAGGCGAGGCCTCGCCGACGTCCGCTAAGGCCCTAGCCTCGCCGATCGGGCGAGACTCGAACTCGCCGGGCGTCGGGTGAGGCTCCACCTCGCTAGATCCGGCGAGGGGCGAGCTCGAGCTCGCTGACGTCGTGAGCCGGGCGAGCGCCCGCTTGTGGTCGGGCCACCGCCGTCATCGTGGCTGGAACCGACCAACGAAGAGGAAGAAGAAAAAATAAAAATAAAAGAGAAAAAGAAATTAAAAAATAAAAATAATTAAGAAATAATTTTTAAAAATAAAAAATAAAAATAATTATTTAAAAATTATAAAAATTATCCATTAAATTTGTATCGTATAAAATCATGTTATCAATACCATATTAATATATATATATCCATTAAATTTGTATTATATAAGTTTCTTTAGGTTTTGTTAAATGGGTCGGGTATGGGTTGGGAATGGGTCGGGTCGGGTATGGGTCAAAAAATTTGCACTACAATAAATAGGTCATAAACGGGTTAAATGGATCGATTTGGGTCGAACCATTTATGACCCGACCCAAACCCAACCCGACCCACCCGTTTAACGGATGTATTTTCATTTTCTACGAAAATATTTAAATATAAATTATTGTAGATAATGAAAATCATTTTCATCGACTAATTAATTTAAGTAATACAAGCTATCATTTTTTAGAAAAATTTTATAACTCATTCATTTTTCGCGAAACAAGTAGAAATTTTATATTTTGTGGGAAATTGTTTAGTTCCAATGTCTTATTATAAAAGACAAAAGTAGTTGACTTGATGATGGGTTAAAGAGTTGACACTGGTTTGAAGATTTGCTTTACTATGTGCGTAAACCAAAAGGAAAAGCATTTTACTTTCACTTTACTATAACTGCTTTTTGAAGTTCAGAGAATGAGATAGTTATAAGAATAAATAATAAGATAAAATTACATTTAGGCTCCATTCATTTCACAAAAAATGCAGTATTTTTAGAAACTATTTTTTAGGAAGTCATTTTCCAGAAAAAAATGTCATTATTTTCCCGTGTTTGTCTGAAACCTGAAATTAAAATGGAAAATATTTTTCGTTATTCGGTAAGAAAAATATTTTTATCTACGTATTTTTTAATTATTTAATTAT
The DNA here is from genome assembly GCF_016545825.1 of Eucalyptus grandis. Classification (NCBI taxonomy): domain Eukaryota; kingdom Viridiplantae; phylum Streptophyta; class Magnoliopsida; order Myrtales; family Myrtaceae; genus Eucalyptus; species Eucalyptus grandis. Next base: position 32,427,238 of record NC_052618.1, read on the forward strand.
TATATTATTTTTTTTCAAATTATTTAAAAATTAAAATTTCTAATTATTTTCTAATTATTTTTATTTTTATTTTTCTTTCATTTTCTATTTTTGTTCTTATTTGGCCGATCGTCGGCCACGTGACGGCCGACGACTAGCCGAAGGCTAGCTTCCGCCGTCTCACCGATCTTGTGAGCGGCGAGCAGATCGTCGAGCGGCAAACCAGAGGCCCGCCCTCACTGCTAGCTCGTCAATCTGGCAAGCGGCGTGCCACGAGTGACGCATCGCTCACCAGAGGTCGGCGAGCTCTAGGGTCCGATCTTGAGGCAAGCCTCAAATTGACAATAGGCTTAAATGGCTTTTTCAAGGTCCAAGGCCATCACATTCGGCGAGCCTTTGCCATCCAAGGTCCATGGCCGCATCTGCTACGTCTAGGCCCAAAACTTATGTTTGGGCCAAAATGAAAAAACAAAAGCCCGAAGGCCTGGCCCATAATCCTTTCTTTGATGGGCTTTGTAGTAGAATGTTCCGGTCCATCTCGCAGGCCCACTTTGTCCCAAAAGTCCCACTTGCAAGTAATCCATGTGGCGGTTAATGAACTCTTCTCAAGATTCTATTTTCATCTGATCTGAACCATTATGGTTTAACAAGATATGAAATTCTGCCAATGCAAGAGACGACATGAAGTTCATGTATGTCTACATCAATGTGGTCCACTCACAATAAAACCCATGTCCTAGAAGTGGAATAAAGAACAAATTCCTCTTAATTCCTCCAAAATATAAAGTAAGTGGATTGGAAAAGTACCACCTTGTATAACAACATAGAAGTTGTAGGCTGTAAGTAGATTCCTAGTTATTACAATCAAGATCATGCAGTCATGTAAGGAAATGATAAGCGCATTCACCGACTACAAAAGCCCCTATTTGTTAGGGTTATCTCACATTGATTATGGAAGGGGTAAGTAACAAGTTTATAAGTGTGAGGAAAAGTTTCATTTCTTGAGCTAGCTTTTAGGATAAGAGAGGTCCAAGACCACCCAATACTAGCATCAAAGTTTAGGTTACCAACAAGTCTAGACCTAGTAGTCTCTCAGAGAGGGTTGTTGCGGCTTCCGACCTAAGCCCAATATGTGAGAAGGAGATTGTTGGGATTATCCTATAACAGTTGTGAAATGGATAGGTGGTCAGTTTATAAGTGTGAGGGAAAACCTCACCTCTTGAGCTAACTTTGGGGGGTGAAAGAGGCCTAAGACCACCCAACACCGTTCACAGCACAACATTTCCGTAAGCAAATGCACACATGGCAGCAGAAACATATCGATAATAGGCCTTCAATTCTACCCTAATGAGAGTATGGTTCATTCTTAGCTTTCAGCTTTTGCGATGCACAGTATCAAATCAAGAATCATCCATTACAAAGACATGCCAAAATAGTACTTATGGTGACAGGTTGCTGAAAACTCTAATGGCTTTACGAGTATATTACTCCTATCTCATGCTCAGCTTGTTCTGCATCCAGCTGAAGAGCTGCAATCAATCAAAACCAATGGTTAAAGTGAAAAGTGAAATGAGGAAATGAATACTTTTCGTGTATTTGTGTGTGAGAGAAGAGAGTATGAATTCAAAGAAAAATTCATCATCACAACCAGTGTTTTTACCTTCATCTTGAGTCGGAGGATCGCATGGTTTCTGGGATGAAGGTGCTGAAGATAACTGAGGTGTAGATAAGATTAGTTAACGTGGTTCAAAATGGCCATTGTAGGCATTTATAGTTGGATACAATGAGCTCGTGGAAACCAGCTGAACTGCTTTTCTTGCTCGTTCCGAGTACCTGAACGTGGGCTCTCTTGCCACTCGACTCTCCCAAGAAAACATACTGGATGAAGTCAATCCAAGGAATGTCACTAGACATATTGGAAAGGAAGATCGCAGGCGTTAGAAACCATGGAATGTCACTTCAGGGATTTTAACAGGTCTTTGACCCCAGATTGGCTTATACATATTACAACCAATCAAGCAAGTTGTTCAGCACCTTATTAGCTTTGAAATTTGAGCGGATGAGGAGTCATCCCATCATGTCCGAGACGATTCAGTTTGTCTTTCTTTCATTAAGATTTATGAAAGAGCATGAAAAGCTAAGCTGTTTTTGCAGATCATGCATGGAGATTTAGAACTCCGTATTGGATCGAGACTGCAGACAACTTACATGCACATCTTTCAGACGGGTTACTCAGCGAACCATATTCGTGATTTGCATGATCCAAAAGATCTTCAGACCTCACGAAGAGAGAACTATCTGCAATTTGCCATAGTAGTGCAAACCGCACAAGGCAAGGCTCCCATTTTAGAAACAGATCTATGCAGGCAGAAATCAACACTAAGCAGAACACGACCTTGAAGTCCTCATCTTAGAGAAAGAATCATTTCATAACTTCATTGAATTTTGAATCCATATGGTCAGATCAATATCCCCTTTTCTCATCCCAGGACCAAACAGATCTAGTTCTGTACATGTATCTATCAAAATAATTATATAACTACTTAAAATCACATATGGTTGGCGCAACAGGCTGAGTGTTGGTTTCTCCACCCGACCACAGTACTAGCAGCAGGACCTGTGCTCGACACTGTCGGGCCATGGTTATACATGCGCTGGATTTCTTCCCGGTATTCTGTCAAAGACTTGTCGGGTAGGGCTGGCATAAGTTCCACTACATCCCCCATCCTCAGTTTGCAGGTTGGGTCACCAATGGGCTGGCGGTTCAGCCTTGGCCTCAGTTCTTCCTTCAGAAGGAAACCATAGGGCATCCACCTGGCGCTTCCTCGCCCTGCTCTTTCTATTAAGTCCATCATTGTAGAATCCGCTTGGTATTCTTGAACAGACATCTGCATTGACCAGATAAAAGTATTCTCAAGAAAGCATGCACATCGATCATGGCCCGACTTCAACAAGAAACCAAGCACATGCCAAGCTAACAAAGCATTATAGACTGTTTGCCGGTTAAAGGAAAAAACAGAGCAATCTGAACCAACCTTATCATTCTCAATCACGATAACAAAGATAGGTCCGCTGTGGTCATTGTGAGGCTTGTAAGAGTAAGAACAATCGTCAGAATGACAAGGGAACTTGCATGGAGGCTTGAAGGAGTGGGAATATCCAATAGATAAATGGTCTTTGCTCATTGTCTCACAATGCCAGGTGATGACCCATCGTGCCCATTCAACCATCTGAAAAACAGAGGAAGAGTGCTTGCACTCGCCTTCTTTGTATCTCCAACGTGCAGCAGATCCGAATTATGACATTTTAAAGCATGACCTGCAATTTGCTCCATCACGTAGATTTCACAAAACTAAGAGCGACCAACCTGTCCGATCGTTGATGTTATAGTTTTCCAAAGAAAGAAATAGTACAACAGAGAGATTACTGTATGGTTGCCATGAGAAGATAACAAGATATGTGGACCCACTCAATTGGAACTCACAATTAGGTGAGAGAAGGGTATAGGCACCCAGTGCATGTGAAAGCCCCTCAAATATGCAAGGACACCCAACAGCAGGGAGAACGTGAATCCTAGATTTCTTTCTCTACTTTCTAAACATTGATCTTCTCCTTGGTTTAAACACTTTCTTCTTGCTTATTCCCTAGGTCTGTACACCAAATCAACATTGTGATTGTGTCTTCCCAAACCGGACTAGTATATGAGGCCCGAAGGCACTAGTGCATCCATCTCCAAAGCAATTTAATTTCCCAAATAAGAATATTTCCAAAAGAAAGATGAAAGTGACACATCTTTTTTTAATATTTCCTCGTTTCATCAAGACCAAAATTACATTAAGTACACTATCGTAAACCAATCATCACATGCTGTAGAAAGTATATCAAATTACGTCGCATAATCGAGTAAACCAATTCATAGTATTGTGTGTACACATACTTACAGTTTGAGTCCTTCATGCGATCATCGCCCTATCACCGGAGTCTTGCGAGGCCAAGACATTCTGCCTCAAGCGTTTCCTCGTCCCTCCTTCGCCGGCTGATTTCGCATCCACAAGACCGCGCGCGACCACAAGCTCCTCTCCTCCCGACCGGCTCGACGGATCAGACTCCAAATCCAAACCGCCTTCATGAGAGAGCACGCACTGAAGGTTGGAAACTCGGACCGACGGGGTGTATCGGACTTGACAATCGTGCGAGGACATGGTGGCGTGTGGGGCCGGATGTTCTGGGGATTTCCGTAGTGGTAGTACGGGGTGGTGTCACTTGGCAGTCACATGTGAGCGGAGCGCGGCGGTGGCGACTGCAATCGGAGTTAAGGCGGTGGCGCGTGGGGGTGGATGGGGTGGCTCTTGGCAGTGCGGGAAAAAGACCTGTTGCGACACGATGAAAATATATGGCTCTCAACGATGGCGGTTCACAACTGGGAGATTGAAACTGACAATTGGGCTGATGGGCCGATCCAAGGCCAAGTCCAAGTCCTGTTTGGTCAAAGCTGAAGCAAAAGGGCCATCGAGCTCTGCTCAGTTGAGTTATTGTTAATAATACTACAGCGATGGAATTAATAAAGACATTACATGTATGATAGCTAATTAAGCTATCGGTGGTTCATCATGTTCATGTAAACCCAATGCAAAGAGTTTCTTCCTAATCCAATGCAGTTGGTTTACAACTTCATTGATGCTCATCCGTCTTCCTGGCTCTTGGTACGAACAAGTAACTCCAATATTGTACACCATGATCAAACACTCTTGAAAGATGTTATCCCTTTCGGAAGACCAACGCCGGCAACTATACGGGCCTAAATGGTTCTCTTTTCTTGAAGCATAAAGTTGTCCGTGATTTCTAACACTCGCTTCGAGCAAAGCTTTTGCGACAAAACTATGAAGAGTCAAATTGTCTCTAAATTTGTCATCGGTGGGACTCAAACCTGTGAATATCTCCAGTAAGAGAATGCCGAAACTATAGACATCGCCTTCTCTTGAAACCTCGCATCCCATCGCATACTCTGCCACACATTTTGATCATAGTCCAAATCAAATTAGAGCATAGATTATCAAATCAAAATGTAAAGTGTGTAAGACTATAAGAGTTGTCATTAGCTACCAAACTTTCCATAAGAAGACTGATCAATAATTTTTAGGTATATAAACTTTTATTGGTTTGAGAGAGAGAGAGAGAGAGAGAGAACCTGGTGGAGCATAACCCATTGTCCCTCTAAGACCCACTGAGCTCATCTGATTATCTACAGTATCAAGGGATGATTCAAGAAGGAATTTTGCCAATCCAAAGTCTCCAACATGTGCGACCATCTCAGCATCTAAGAGGATATTGCTTGGTTTTAAATCACAATGAACGATAGGGATGTGGCACTGGTGATGAAGATAATCTAGGGCAGAAGCAACATCAATTGCAATATTTATCCTCCAAATGAAATTCAACTTTTTCGGGAGCATATTCCCATGAGATGATGTTGCGTATGAGTGTAGCCATTGTTCCAAGCTTCCATTGTCCATGAATTCGTAGACTAAGGCCTTAAAATCATTTCCTTGGTAATCACTACCAGAGCAAACTGTTAGTATCTTTAAAAGATTTCGATGTTTGATGTTCTTTAATGCCTCGCACTCGACTATGAAGCTCTTCAGAGCACCACGACAGACTAAATGAAGTACCTTCACGGCAACAACCATTCCATTGTCCTCAAGTATCCCCTTGTAAACCGAACCAAAGCTACCAACACCGATCAAATTTGCCGCAGAAAAACCTTTAGTTGCTTTTAAGAGTGTCCCATAAGATACATTTAGACGTGAATCATCCATTGAACTTGAAACTGGCTCATTTACTTTCTTCTTCACCCAACAAAGATATATTAAAACCACAATAAGAGCCATTCCAAGAACTCCAGAAATAACATAAGTGAAAACTATCACTATATTGATCATTCTGCTTTTGTAGCTTTTGGAAATGCAATTAGGGAGATGAAATTCTGGTAATCCGCCGCATAGCTCATTATTACCAACAATAGAAGTACGAGCAGCATTCTTAAAGACTCCTTCACATGGTAGCATGCCTTCAAACTTATTGCACGACAAATCCAAAAGATTTAAAGATCGAAATACCGCTAAGAATTCTGGAATCTGACCTGACAAATTATTGCGTGAAAGATCTAGCTGTTCAATGCCTCTTAACGATTTGATTGACTGTGGAATTGACCCGTGGAAGAAGTTGCCCGCCATTCGTAGAAGTATTAATGAAGTGCAACCACCTAGACTAGTCGGGATTTCACCTACCAATAAATTGTCAGATATGTCCAACGCGTTCAAAGCTCTCAGGTTGCCAACTTCTATGGGTAGAACCCCAGTCAAATGGTTATTTGACAAGTTCAGAAAGATGGCCAATGATGAGAGACCAATAAGATGCGGGGGTATGGCACCGCTGAGATTGTTGTCAGATAGATCAAGTGCATCAAGAGACCGACAGTTTGATAGATGTGAAGGAATTTGCCCACGAAAATCGTTCCCAGAAAGATCTAATTGAATCAACTTGGTTAGATTTCCCAAAGATGATGGGATAGTCCCTTTGAGGTTGCTATAGTTCAACTGCAATCGCTTTAGAATTTGTAGATTCCCCAAATTTGAGGGGATAACCCCCGAAAGCTGGTTGCGATTCATAAATAAGTCCTCCAGGTTGATAAGACTCCCGATTTCTTCTGGAATCTCACCAAATATTTCATTCCTGGTTGCTGCAAAGGCCTTGAGAGTGGTGGATAAATTACCTAGGCATTTAGGTAACACCCCACCGAACTTGTTAGCGCTAAAATTCAGATCTTCTAATTCGGTGCTGTTAGTTAATGAGCAAAGGAAGCTCAAGCTTTGAGGTTTTCCACTTCCAAGCAGATTACGGTGCATTTGAAAGCGAGAAAGCTTATGCAAATTTTCCATAGATGGTACTTTCCCAGAAAATCTGTTACCGTCAATCATAAGCCAAACTAGCTTTGTGCAATTAGATACCGAGGGAGGAATCGGCCCCTCAAGTTGGTTGTCCCAAATAGAAAATACTTCAAGATTTGGGAGTTTAAGGCCCATACCTATTGGAAGAGTCCCATGTATTCGGTTGAATGCAGCACCAAATATATTTAGCGAAGAGAGATTGAATAAGGAAGATGGAATTGTACCCAACAATCTATTGGTTGCAAAGTTAATGTATTGCAAGTTTGTTAGGTAGCCTAGAACTTGGGGAATGCTCCCACCCAATTTGTTCCGACCTAAAGAAAGTGCCACCAGGGAAGAAAAGTTGCCAATGAAGGAAGGCAAGCTCCCAATAAAATTATTATTAGACAAGCCGAAGTCTTGGAGCTTCGTCAATGAACTGAGCTCCCTAGGAATTTCTCCAGTTAGTTCATTTTTTTCAACCCAGAGCACAATCAAGTCCAAGCAACTTGATATGTTTCTGGGAATTTCACCGACTAATGAATTGTTGTGTAGTAGAAAAATACGAAGGCGACGCAACTGGCCGACTTGTGAAGGGATTTCATGATCGAGACTGTTGTTTTGGAGCTTCACTTTCCTTAAGAAGCTGAGATTTCCAATATGAGGAGAGATTGATCCGAAGAGTCCTTGTGAAGACAAGTCTAGGATAGTGACCCTCCCGTGCCTCCGATTGCATGTAATGCCATACCATTGGCAAAACTCAATGCTATTGTTCCATGAATTGAGCATGCCGAAAGGATCTCTGGTTATGCCAGCCTTAAATGCGATGAGTGCGAGTTTTTCTGTTTCATTGGTGGTGGAAGAGACTTGGTTAAAGCATAGTGCAAGAGCAATGCAAAGAAGCAAGGGGCATGATGGAAACTCTCCAAAACTAATGCCTACGAGTTTCATGACTTGAAGCCCCCAGAAGCAGGTAGATTTGAGAAACAAAGGGTAGGATGAGTGTTACTGAAAACTTTGAAAAGCTTTATAAGAGTGGGGTGTTGATTTTGAAGCACTATTCTTATCTTTTTATGAAAAGGTGTCGATTCTTCTTTTACTTTTTTCAGGACAGCTTTTTGAAGCGTTTTTCTTCTTTTTTCTTTTTGACTTAGTAGCAATTGAAGCGTTTTTCTTCTATTTGAAGGGCTATTTTGCCTTTGGAGAAGACTTTGCTTGGCCATCTGCGCGTATTGTGGGGGCTGGAGTGAATGGAAGAAGAAAATGTTGAAAACTCACTTTGGTCAAAGGACATAGACATGGCAATTGGAGGCCACTTAAACGAAGGTGAGATATGGACTAGGAGTTTGAGGCCCATTTTCCTTTTTCTGATATGTGGTGAGTCAACTTTTTGCGTGGCTTTTTCTCTTTGAGAATGAAGACTCCGCAAGATGATCTTGAAAATGTAAATTCTTTGTATAGAAGAATGTAAATTCTTCCCATTAAAATGGCACTAAAGGCACTTTTTTTTTCTTTTTCCTTTTCATTTTAAATAATTTTATTAGTTAGCTACTTCCTTGAAGTTTAAACTGACTTCATCCATGCTCATTTTTCCTTTAAAAAGATAGTAGCAAGTACAGTCAGCGAATTTTGTCCATTTAAAACTTTTGGACGATAATTGGTTTCAATAGAATTGCTTGAAAGGAATATTTTTTGTTATGGTCAATGGATTTTTGTTATTATAGCAATATCTTCATGTAATTTTTGGAAGCAAATTCTTACTCTCTCGGGCACTATTGCATTCATATAATTTTCTCTCTCGGATGTAGATGTTTTTCCTAGTCGCTTTAACTATCAATATCAATGGATTATGGGAAAGCGAAAATAAAGACGCAGGAACAAACTCAATTTAATTGTAAATTATAGTGCGCATGTGTAATCTACAATATTCTATGAAAGATGACTGTATTGTAAGGACGCTAATGATGAAATGACACTAATTCATAGCATGAACGACATTAGATCCAAATGTAAAAATTAAAACCTTATTAGATGTTAAAGTAAGAAATATTTTTGTCCCTGTTGTCCATATAGGCTTTTTATTAACCTTTGGTATCTTACTAAGATCAACATCGACTTGCTCTTTCCAAATTACTCTTAGTTGTCCGTCACCCATCTATTTATTAATTTGGTCAAAATAGGTAGCACGTGAGAAAGTCACTTATGAATTGATTGAAAACTACAAAATTATGGCATTGTAGAATTTGTCATTCTTAGTTGTTAATTTCATTTATCACTTGTTGAAATGAGTAAACCACCATTACATCTAGGGAAAAAACAACAACTTAAAAACAGAATATACATACCTCAGCCTTAATCTTCACTTTCATCACCTTCCATGGAAAAAGTAACGAAAATTCAGTTATTTAGCAAGTACAACTACCAAAAAAAAAAAAACGTGTTATTTACTAATGAGCCATGTGGATCTCCCAACAATTGGGACCAAGCACTTCTATACTTGTTTTACTAAGGATTTTGTTAATAAGACACTCTTAAACACCTCATATGTTTGTCATTTCTAGTATAATTATCTCAAATGGTTACGACTTTGATACTTCCAAATGACAAGTAAAAATTATGCTCCAAATTGCAGTCAAGTCGTGTGCAAAAATTGACTTGTGCATGAGATATGTTTTGCCATGATCAATGGCTATGATTGTGTGTAATGCATTATGGGCCATGATCGTATAAGCATGTCCCTTAACTTGGGGTGGAAATTTGAGAGAAGCTTGGTGCCGGGACATTTATTTCTAAGTCAATTAGTGCTTTGCCCACACCACTACTTTAGTACTCCATAACATAAAGTGGAGTCTCAAATGATCACAACTTTAATTCTTTCAAATGACAAGTAAAAATTACACTCTGAATTGCAGTCAAGTCATGTGCAAAAATTGACTCTTGCATGAGATATGTTTTGTCATGATCAATGGCTATGATTGTGCGTGATTTATGGTGGGCCAAGATCAGTATAAGCAAGTCCCTTAATTTGGGGTGGAAATTTGAGAGCAGCTTGGTTGTCGGGACGTTTATTTCTAAGTCAATTAGTACTTTGCCCACGCCATTACTTTGGTACTCCATAAAATGAAATAGAGTCTCAAATGGTCACGACTTTGAGACTCCAAAATGACACGTAAAAGTTACGCTCCGAATTGCAATTAAGTCATGTGCAAAAATTAATTCTTGCATGATATATGTTTTTCCATGATCAATGGCTATGATTATGTGTGATTCATTGTGGGCCATGATCAGTAAAAGCATGTCCCTTAATTTAGGGTGGAAATTTGAGAGAAGCCTCGTTGTCGGGACGTTTATTTTTAAGTCAATCAGTGCTTTGCTCACCCCCTACTTTAGTATTCCATAAAATAAAGTGGAGTCTCAAATGATATGACTTTGATACTACAAAATGACAAGTAAAAATTACACTTTAAATTGCAGTCAAGTCGTGTGCAAAAATTAGTTCTTGAATGAGGTATGTTTTGCCATGATCAATAGCTATGACTGTGCGTGATTCATCGTGGGCCATGATCAATTTAAGCATGTCCCTTAATTTGGAGTGGAAATTTGAGAGAAGCCTGGCTATCAAGACATTTATCTCTAAGTCACTTAGTGCGGTGCCCACACCACTGCTTTAGTATTCCATAAAATAAAGTGGAGTCTCAAATGGTCACGACTTTGATACTCCCAAATGACAAGTAAAAATTACTCTTTGAATTGCAGTCAAGTTGCGTGCAAAAATTAACTCATGCTTGAGATATGTTTTGCCATGATCCATGGCTATGATTGTGTATGATTCATCATGGGCCATGATCAGTATAAGCATGTCCCATAATTTGGGGTGGAAAATTGAGCGAAGCCTGGCTGTCTAGACTTTTATTTGTAAGTCAATTAGTGCGGTGCCCACACCACTACTTTGGTACTCCATAAAATAAAGTGGAGTCTTGGTCACACCTTTGATACTCCTAAATGACAAGTAAAAATTACACTCCAAATTGTAGCTAGGTCATGTGCAAAATTAACTCTTACACGAGATATGTTTTGCCAATGAAACTCCTTGCTCAATTGACAAAGCACAAAAGAAAGACAAGAAAAATGAGAGAACAAGAGGCATAGGCAAAATTTTTGTATTGAAATGTTGCTCCTTTGTGGTCCATTCATGCTGCAGCCTCCAATACCTGGAGGAAATTGTTCAAAATTTTTAAACCTATTGCACTTTTGCCAATTCAGTCTAAACCTTTCAATTTTGCCAATTGAGTCCTACAACCTTTCAATGTTTTGCTAATTAAGTCCATCTGGTTAATTTTGAATGGAAATCACCAATATAGATGCGGACCGTTCTATGTAACTCGGTTGGTGCTGACGTTGTTTTTAAATATATTTTAATATTTTAAAAAAATTATTTATTTATTATTTTATTTTATTTTCCTTTTCTCTATTTTTCTCTATTTTTTTCTATTTTTTTCTTCTTTCTTTTTTCCTTTTTGCCTCCGCTTAGCCATCGTGAGGCCTTACCGATGGCCAATGAAGGCGCCACCCTCACCGACCTCAAGCAAGGGACATCCAAGCCTAGATTGGTGAGGAGCTACCCTCGCTTGGGTGGTTGAAGGTGGCCTTGGCTAGGCGGGCGAGTGTGGGCTACCGTCGCTTGGGCGCACGAGTGCCACCCTCACTAAGGCAAAGGCTACCCTCACCAGCTTAGGCATGGCATCCTTTGGTCGAGGTTGATGAAGGCGACCCTAGCTTGAAGTTCGCGGTCAAGAACCTTTGTCGACCATCGATAAGGCCCGACAATGGTCGACGGAGAGAAAAGGGGAAAACAAAGAAGAAAAAGAAATAATAAAAAAAAAAGAATGAAAAAAATGAAAAGAGAAAAGGAAAAAAGGAAATAAATGAATAAATATTAAAATATTATTAATAATTATCTACGTTAGTGTCGATCATGCCACATAGGACAGTCAGTGTTCTCTTCAACGATTTTCAGCCAAAATTAGTTAGATGTACTCAATTGTCAAAACATGGAAAGATTTTGAGACTCAATTGGCAAAATTGGAAGATTTAGAACTAAATTGGCAAAAGTGCAATAGGTTTAGGGCTTTTTGGACAATTTTGCCCCCATACTAAAGACTGTAGAGTGAATTGATCACAAAGGAACAACTTTTCAATACAAGGATTCTTCGGCCACCTCTACCTCTTGTTCTCCCATTTTTCTTTTCTTTCTTTTGTGCACTGTTAATGGAGTAGGGAGTTTCATTGGCAAAACAGATCTCATGCAAGAGTAAATTTTTGTACAAGACTTGCCTGCAATTTGAAGTGTAATTTTTACTTGTCATTTGAGAGTATCAAAGTCGTGACCATTTGAGACTCAATTTTATTTTATGAAGTACTAAAGTAGTGTTGTAGGCACCGAGCTGATTGACTTAGAGATAAACATCCCAACAGCTAGGTGTCTCTCAAATTTCCACCCCAAAGTAAGGGACATACTTATGCCAACCAAAGCCCATGATGAACTATGCACGGTCATAGCCATTGAAATTTCTGGAATTTGAGGAAAAATCACGTGACTGACAGCTTTGGTTGGCTCTAGTCCATGTGGATTTTGATTAGACCATGTCTAAGAAAATAATTTCCTCCCCAAAATACACACCACCTCAACATTAGTGGGGGCTCCCACATTGTTATCAATATTTAATTAAGAGAAGAGACTTGGACATGAAAAGAAGTAACTGTTTTATATAAAAGGAAGTTATTATTGACACGAAGAGAAGTGATGATTGAGCATGCAAAGTTGTGATGGTTCCGATAAGGTACTTATTCTCGAGAAATGTGTTGTTTTTCTATTATCACATATTGTTTTAAAAAAAAATAATAATAATCTCTTCTTCATAAATCTCTTTTTTTATCTTTTATCACAAAAGTTTGATAACACATTTAAGGTAAAATTCTAAAAAGAAATTAGATGAATAAGAAGAGAAAAGAAAAGAAATAATGAAAAAAATATTCGAAAATATTAAAATATTATTAAAATTGTTCTCATCACGCTAACCATAACCATAGCACATAGAATGGCTGATGTCCACATCAACAATTTCCGGCCAAAATTAGCTAGATTGACTCAATTTGTAAAATTAAAAGGTTTATAATTGAATTGACAAAAATGTAATATATTTATGACTTTTTGAACAATTTTCCCCCCAGTACCGGTCCAAATTATCTCACATATATAAAAAGACTTGCAAGAAGTGGGGAAAAATTAGATGATAAATGGAAGTTCATCTAGCTTGCTAGCATACAATAAAGTGAATCACTACTAGTCCATTGATGCATTAAACAATGAGCATCACGGAAGCCTCCTGAACACTGTGTCAAAGCTCTTCCAATTGCAATGGCATCGTTAATGAAATTGTTGATGCTTTCAATTGCTCGAGCATATCATTCCTTCTTGATGCTCCCGGCTATACTTGGTCTTCCAACAACTCTTTGAAACTTCGAACGTTTTAGGATGATATCCACTCATCGTGTCCAAGGAACCGAAAAATGAACACATTGAATCAGTTGCATAGGTAAATGTAAAAACAAAACAGATTACAGAAACGAGTTTGCGTTTAACATTTTTAAAAGGAACTTAAAGGGTCCTCTCACCTTGTGACTTTGATGTCGCAGCGGATGAAGGCAGATTCTACATCTCCAAAACAATATCTGAAACCATGGCTTGAAAGGTGAATTGATCAGTAACTTTTTGAGGCGACTCAGGAACATGGACATGGCCTTTCATTTTTCGGTGCCAACATCTGACCCAAGTGGTCCTGAAAGGAACATAATTTGAACTTCCGTTTTCATCTGGGAAAGTGGCTGCCGATCAAGATTCAGCTTTTAAGTTAAGCATCTATGCAATATTGGAAGCACAGCGTGGCCATGAACAAGTATGCTAACATTGGCTGTACTACTAAGACTATGAAGTTTGTCAATTTACTTCTACTTATAGAGAAAAAACTTTAGTCGGAATCTGTCTCGACCCATTTGCTTCCATCCTTAATTTCTTCCGTATTGTTTTCTTCCGCTACTGATTTTGGCATTGGTTTTTGTCCTCCAAGTATTTATTGACCAATGATGCTCGACATGCATTTTGGGGATAGATTTTCTTGTGAATTTTTGTCCTCAAAAGCTGTACCATGAGAAAGAAGGGTTAGTGTTGACACCCGAATTTACCTCCGGAAGCACGTGCTGGTCACGAGAAAGTTTTAGATGGAATGTCCCATTTTGATTCGCAAAATCAGTGGAAAGCAGTTTTCGTGAAGGTTACTTAAGCTAAGCCTTGATGGGATTATAGGAGGCAAATTCAAAGTCAATGGCCCGGAAATTAATCACACGTGTCAGGCTATAAGGATGGTGTGCTAAACTTGAAGATTAAGTATGATTAGCACTTGAATCATAACGAAAGTAACTGATGCGAGAAATGTGCATAGAAATAGAGAATGGTTATTTGCTTGAAGGGCAAGCTGCACAAGCATCGTTGATGGGTCAAGGAGCAATTGCTAAAAGATAAGGACGTCCAGGAGAAATAAAACATGTGCATATTGCAAAGAGTAGTGGCCAAGAAGGAGCAACCCACTAAGGAACACCAACTCCCTATAAATACCACAGCTCCTCCATTGAGAAGCCCCCTGCGCAAAACACAACAATCGTTTTTACTTTATCTTTACTTTATCATATTTTAGTCATAGCTTTCAAGATTCTCGTCATTGATTAGATCCTGACGAGTGTCTCTACTTGGCGCACCATGTCGATTAAATTCCGGCATTGTTTCACAAGGTTCAGCATCGTTGATTAGATTCCAGTGTTGTGCTTTTGGTTCTAGCTTTACACCTAAAGCAAACTATGACGTTGATTAAAATTCGTCATAGTTTGAGTCCAGAGCATAGGTTATCCAATTGTTTGTGCTCAAATTACGTCATTGATTAAATTCTGGCATAATTCGTGCTTGGGAGCTATTCATCTTTGAGTCATTTGGGCTGTATATACAAGTTGAGAATAAAACTCCCTTTTGCATTTGACATTCTCTGTCCAAGCTCAGCACAGAACCTGAGTCTCCTATAATAAAAACAAAACACAGCATTTGGTGAAAGGTTATTCACTGGAATTAAAACCGGTGAAACATCTTTTTGGCACATCTAGTGGGACCAGTGTGTTAGGTTGAGAGAGTGTTATGCCACAAACCCGGTGTCATATTAACTTGAATGACTCCACTGATGAATAACTATTCATGGTTGAGAATATCAAGCGAGCCGAGTCGTCATTAGCTCAACTCCCTCAGAATGAAGTTGTGAATCAAGTCTAAGAGGAAGGTGCTGACGTCTCAAGGCAACGCGTTGAGGAGAGAATGCAAGCGGACTTCACACCAGTCATGCTTTCTACTATGAGGCGAACAATTGAAGAAACTCAGAATGAGTTTGCTGATTACATGGTTAAACGAATGACTGATGTTGCTAGGCCTTTGATCATTAAATACTTATCACGAGTGTGCTCAAGGACAATATGGGATCTCAACCGAACTAGTTCAACCAAAAGGCACATCCTTGTTTCAACTGGACATGTTCCTCTATCATCAACTTCTCAAATAAATATGAGTAATGCTGGGCAACCTGTATCAACATGGCCCCCTCTTAGAATTTTGCAAAGGGGAAAAGTCCTTGGGACTGTGCAAGCTAATGGGTCTGTTAATTCACATGTCCCCACCAATGCTGATCGAGGTCCTACAGTGCTAATTCCACCCCTGGCTCAGCAAAATTCATCACATGAAAACTTCGCTGGGATAGTATAGCCAAATTCGGCTCTAGTATCTCAAACGAACGTGTTCCTGATCACCATGGAAGTCCCAGGAATGGTAATGGCCCTGGTCAAGGGGTAGGAACAAATACATCAGGTGAATACTCAACAACAAGCTCCTTTGGTGGGAGCTCCTAATGCTCAGCAGCAGGTTCCAAATATTCTACCCTAACTACTGCCAAATATGATCGGGGGTCAGGAACAAATACATCAAGTGAATACTTAACAACAAGCTCCTTTGGTGGGAGCTCCTAATGCTCAGCAACAGATTCCAAATATTCTACCCCAAATACTGCCAAATATTCAGTCTCAGATGTTCCAATAGCCTCCCCCTCTTGCCAAAAGGAATATTCCTAATCCACAAATAAACCCATTGCTTGTGAACCAACCACAATCGCAACTTTATGCACCTCAAGGGTAGTACCAACAAGCTCCTCAATAGAATCCAAACCTATTGCTGCAACCCAACTACCTAGCTTAGCAAGCTCCCTCATCTGGTCCTAATTCAAAATCAGCCAGTAATCGATCTGGTGTTAAAAGGATCTAGGAATGACGTTATTTACGTGCTCAACATTTATAGGAAACCATATCTAGATTGGATGGATACTGTACCTTATCCAAGGGGTTTTAAGATGCCCAAGTTCACATTATTTACTAGTAAGGAAGACTAATCGTCATTTGAGCATATCGTTTCTTGGCATAGTGTGGGGATGTTGCCCACGCAGATCATTGGAAGTTGAGGTTATTTCCTTTACCATTGTCAAAAAATGCTTTTACTTGGTATACGGTGTTGCCACCGAACTCAATAAATTCCTGGGAACAAATGGAAAGACTATTCCAAATTAGTTTCAAAGGGTTGTCGCATATTTATTGGTAGCTGACCTGTCGACCATGAAGCAACTAAACAATGAATCGATCGACCAATTCATCTATAGATCTAAGAAGGCTAGAAATAAGTGCCTGGTTGCAGATCTCGTGTTGGCTTGAAATTTAAGATCCGTGAAAGAATGGTTGGACAACCTTTCTTTGATTTATTTTAGTTATCAACTATAGCCTCTAAACACAAGAGCTTGCTAAAAGAGAAAGATAAAAGGCATGATAGGCAAACTGATGTTAATTGGGCCGACTCTGTAGAAATGGATGAGGATATACAGTAGGTGGATATAGCATAAATTGTTGTTGCTAAAATGATTATAGACCAACTGTATGTCTGTCAAGCATTGAAGCTAGCCAGAATAAAGGAAAAGTCTAACCTCATGCCTAAAGCTAAGGAACTTGTCTACTATTTTTTTTTATGCCAATAGGATAGAGGAAATATTTGATTTGCTATCGGCCGATGGTCAAATAAGATTGACGGAAGGACGGAACATTCCAATTAAAGAGGAGATGGTAGGCAAAAAGTATTGTAAGTGGCATCATTTATTGAGTCATAATAATAACGATTGCATAGTTCTCAAAAGAAGCATTCAAGATGCAATCAAGTAAGGGAAAATAAAGTTCGCTAATGAGAAGAATAAAGCTCCCATAGAGGTAGATGTGGATCCATTCCCCATTATGACTGGGATGATATCATCTCGGGTAAGGGCTGAACCCAAGAGTTACTGTTGATGTATCAAGACTGCACGTGCTGTTTTTCTCTTTTTTTGTTTTGTTTGGTGTCTTGTTTTTTAGGAGTTGGTTAGTCAATCTTATCTCCTAGGAGTAGTTAGCTGCACGTATCTTAGATATTCTTATCTGTTGCTGATTTTGTGGATCAAGCAAGCCGTTAGTCGGCGACGTGGGTTTGTGGTTACGTTCTAGTATATATTTTGAACATGCTTTTCAGTTTTTTTCTGAACACGACGCTCTGCTTATGCTGTAAACTTGTTCTCTGCTTCTGCTGTAAACTCCCTTTTCTGTTCTTTTTGCTGTCTACGTGTTCTCTGTTCTTTTCAAGAAAAAAGAAAACAACACTGGTATCAGAGCTCTCTTGATCTTAAGGGCCTGTGAGTGACTTGTGAGATTGATTGAGAGGTGTGTCTGCATCCATAGAAGTCAAAAGCAAGATGGAGGCAGGATCAAGTGGTTTTTCAGCAATGGCTCCACCAGCGTTTGATGGAGAAAATTATTAAGCCCGGGCAATGAGAATGCAAGCCTATCTAGAGGGTTGTGATTTTTGGGAAGTTGTGGAACAAGATTATGAAGTTGCTCCCCTTCCCGACAATCCAACCATCAATCAAATCAAGTTTCACAAGGAGAGGACGACAAGGAAAGCAAAGGCAAAGTCTTGTTTATATGATGCTGTCTCACCTACCATTTTCAGCAGAATTATGGCTTGTGAATCAGCCAAAGCTATTTGGGACTTCCTCAAAGCTGAGTATCAAGGAGATGAGAGGATCGAAGCATGAAGGGGCTAAATCGATCACGTACCCGAGAGACCGCAGATGAAGGAGTCTCGAGACAATTAAGGAGTATTCTGGTAAGTTGATAAGCATTGCAAATCAGGCAAGAGTTCTAGGTACTGACCTCTCTGATAATAGGCTAGTGCAGAAGATTCTTGTCTCCTTGCCCGAAAGGTTTGAGGCAACCATTGCCTCTTTGGAGAATACCAAAGATTTGTCTCGCATCAAGTTGGCAGAATTGCTAAGTGCTTTGCAAGCACAAGAGCAAGAGGAGGTTAATAAGGGTGGAAGGAAGTATAGAAGGAGCTTTGCCGGCCAAAGAACAGCAGAATGTAGGAGGAAAAGTTAACAAGTGGAAAGGGAAGAAAGGAAATGGCAAGAGGGTTCGTAAGCCGCAGGAGAGAATAGTGCGAGCAACTCCAAGAACAATTGGGGAAGATATTCCTCATGTCAGCACTGTGGAAAAAAGAATCATCCACACTTTAGGTGTTGGAAGAGGCCAGATGTTAGGTGCAGAAAGTGTTATAAGCTTGGACACATTGAGAAGTTCTGCAAAGAGAAGAGAGATCAGCAGCAGGGTGAGGCACATGCTGTAGTTCAGCAAGAGGTAGATCAACTGTTTGTTGCCTCTTGTTTCTCCTCTAGTACTCCATGTGATAGTTGGCTTGTTGATAGTGGTTGCACAAACCATATGACAAGTGATGAAACGTTGTTTATAAACCTTGACAAGTCGTTGAAGTCAAGAGTGAGGATTGGGAATGGGGAGTACTTAGAAGTGAAAGGTAAAGGGACTGTAGCAATGGAGAGTTGTGATGGAACGAAGCTGATTTCTGATGTGATGTATGTGCCTAAAATTGATCAGAATTTGCTGAGTGTGGGGCAGTTGGTAGAAAAGGGATTTAAGGTGATATTTGAAGAGGAGAAGTGTTTGATCTTGACTCCAATGGTCAGGAGTTGTTCAAGATAAAAATGCAACATAAAAGTTTTTCTTTGAATCCTCTTGAGAAGGAGCAGATGGCATTCAAGTGTCAGGCTAATGATTTAGAATTATGGCATAAGAGGTTGGGGCACTTTCATCATAAAGACGCGCTGTTCATGCAGAGGAATGAAATGGCAACCGGGTTACCAAGCCTGGAGGAGCAGATCACAAGGTGCAAAGCTTGTTTGCTAGGGAAGCAGACAAGACTTCCCTTCAAGAAATCCACTTGGAGAGCGACAGAGAAGTCGGCTGATTCATACGGATCTATGTGGTCCACAAGTGATTCCTTCACTAAATGGCAGCAGGTATTTCATTATTTTCATTGATGATTATACTAGAATGTGCTGGATTTACTTTATGAAGCAAAAGTCAGAAGTTGCTGAGGTATTTCTGAAGTTTAAGAAATGGGTTGAGAACCAAAGTGGCTGCAAGATTCAGGTCATTAGATCTGATAATGGAACAAATACACTTCACGAGGTTTAAATCTTTCCGTGAAGAGGCTGGAATTGAACATCGCTTCGCTCCTTACTCTCCACAAAAAATGGAGTTAGTGAGAGGAAGAATAGAACCATTATGGATATGACTAGGTGTTTGCTTTATGAGAAGAGTCTACCAAAAGAGTTTTGGGCGAGGCAAAAGAAGCACAGCAGTTTTTCTACTGAATAGATTACCTACGAGGGTATTGGAGATGAAGACACCCTTTGAAGCCTAGTTTGATGTCAAGCCAATTCTAAGAAATTTGAAGGTGTTTGGCTGTTTGTGTTTTTCTCATATTCCACATGTCAAGAGAGACAAGTTGGGAGAGAAAGCTGAACCTGGGATCTTTGTTGGCTACAGTTTAGTATCAAAAGCTTACATGATCTATCAACCACAGACGGGGAAGGTGATCACTAGCAGGGATGTTTAGTTCCTAGAAGATGAGAAATGGGATTGGACAAATGAGCCACAAGGCAAGCACAAAGAGGTCTCATTGGAACCTGACGAACTGGTGGATGATGTTCCAATTAGAGGTACCAGATCTTTGACTGATATATATCAAAGGTGTAGTGTGGCTGTTTTGGAACCCGCGTGTTATGAGGAAGCTAAAAGCGATCGAGGTGGATGAATGCAATGAAGGAAGAGTTGGCTATGATAGAAAAGAACTAGACATGGGAGCTAGTGGAGAGGCCTCAAGATAGGAAGGTGATTGGAGTAAAATGGGTTTTCAAGACCAAATTTAATCCTGATGGCTCAGTGAATAAGCATAAGGTCAGGTTGGTGGTGAAGGGATATGCACAGATTTTGGGAGTTGATTTCTCATAAACCTTTGCTCCTGTGGCAAGACTTGATACAATTAGAATGATTCTTGCTTTGGCAGCTCAACAAGGATGGAAGGTATATCAATTAGATGTGAAATCTGCATTTTTGAATGGAGTGTTGCAGGAGGAGATTTATGTTGAGCAACCAGAAGGCTTTGTCACACCAGGCCAGGAGGAGAAAGTTTATTTGTTGAGAAAGGCTCTTTATGGCTTGAGGCAAGCTCCTAGAGCATGGTACAATAAGATGGATGAGCACTTGTTGGGTCTAGGTTTCAAGAAAAGCCTCAGTGAATCCACTCTATATGTTAAGAAGTTAGTATCTGACTTAGTGGTGGTGTCTCTTTATGTGGATGATATGCTAGTGACAGGGAGTAATAGTGCTCAGATTACTGCATTTAAGCAAGAGATGATGAAGATGTTCGAAATGACTGATCTTGGTGAGATGTCATATTTTCTAGGAATGGAAGTTAGGCAGACTCAGAATGAAGTTTTTATCTATCAAAATAAGTATTTGAAGGAGATCCTAAGGAGATTCAACATGGAGGAGTGCAAGAGTGTGAGTACTCCAATGGGTCATAAGGAAAAGCTTCAAAAGGAGGATGGATCAAAGACACTCGCAGATGAAAGAGTTTATAGAAGTTTGATTGGCTGTCTTATGTATCTCACTCGCAACTAGGCCGACATCATGTTTCCCGTAAGTGTCTTATCTAGATTTCTCAATTGTGCAAGTGAGTTGCATATGGTAGCTGCAAAGAGGGTATTGAGGTACTTGAGAGGTACTCTTTCATATGGGATTAAGTTTTGTAGAGTTCAGGAGTTTAAGTTGCAGGGGTATTCTGATAGTGATTAGGCATGATCAATGGATGATATGAGGAGCACTTCAGGTTATTGCTTTACATTTGGGTTAGCATGTTTTTCTTGGTGTTCAAAGAAGCAGAAATAATGGCTCAATCAATCGCAGAAGCTGAGTTCATTGCAGCTACCGCAGCTGTGAATCAAGCATTATGGTTGAAGAAGCTAATGGATGATCTGCATATGCAGCAAGAAGAAGATATAGAAGTGTTTGTGGATAATCAAGCTACTTTGGCCATTTCACAAAATCCGGTATTTCATGGAAGAACAAAGCATTTTAAGGTCAAGTTTTACTTCTTGAGAGAAGTGCAAAAGGCTGAAGAGGTGAAACTGGTGTACTGCAATTCAGAAACCAGATTGCAGATATATTCACGAAGTCATTTCATGTTGGTCGATTTGAACTTCTCGAGCAAAGCTAGGAGTGTGCAGTACTTGATCCAGGAGGAGAGTGTTGATGTATCAAGACTGCACGTGCTGTTTTTCTCTTTTTTTGTTTTGTTTGGTGTCCTGTTTTTTAGGAGTTGGTTAGTCAATCTTATCTCCTAGGAGTAGTTAGCTGCACATATCTTAGATATTCTGATCTGTTGCTGATTTTGTGGATCAAGCAAGCCGTTAGTCGGCGACGTGGGTTTGTGGTTACGTTCTAATATGTATTTTGAACATGTTTTTCAGTTTTTTTCTGAACACGA
Source organism: Eucalyptus grandis (assembly GCF_016545825.1). Taxonomy (NCBI): domain Eukaryota; kingdom Viridiplantae; phylum Streptophyta; class Magnoliopsida; order Myrtales; family Myrtaceae; genus Eucalyptus; species Eucalyptus grandis. The sequence goes on from NC_052618.1 coordinate 32,449,201, forward strand.
CGCTCTGCTTCTGCTGTAAACTTGTTCTCTGCTTCTGCTGTAAACTCCTTTTTCTGTTCTTTTTGCTGTCTACGTGTTCTCTGTTCTTTTCAAGAAAAAAGAAAACAACAGTTACCATCCAAGAAGCTGAAAGTGTAATTGGCCGGCAACAAGCCGCGACGTCGGATCCTACTGTAAAAGTGGAAGCTCTTCTGCGGGGTGGGGCTCTTGGAGTGGACCCTGATCATGGAATTCAAGCTGAACAGAGTGGGGTGCTCGCACCGGTCGAGGACCCGGCCAGAGTAGTCGAGGTTGTCAAGGTTCCTAAGGGCGATGGCAGCGACGAACCGGCCCGAGAGCCGAGGGTCGATGAGGAGGCCATTGAGGAGGAGGTGGGCGTGGATTTGCTGGAGCTCTCGGAGGGTGGTGGAGGAATCGATTTGGCGATGCTCGGGTGTTTGGCAATGATTTTCAAGGAACTCATCGCCCGTGAGCTTTAGAGTTTCTCTCGAGTCATAATGCCCGAATCTCTTCCGATGTGCTTTGCTGGGTCTTGGCTTCTTGATCGATATGAGCAGGGGTGTAAAAACCGAACCAAACCGAACCGAACTGAAAATCAAACCGAACCGAACTGAAAAATTCGGTTTTTTCGGTTCGGTTTTCATTCGGTTCGGTTCTCATAAAAACCAAATTTTTTTTTATCGATTTGGTGTTTATCGGTTAACCGAACCAACAAATCGATAAGGGAGCTTATTTCTTGAAAATACAACCAAAAAAAAAAAAAAAAAAAAAAAACAACAAATAAAAAACTAAAAACTAAAAGTTGAAAACCAAAAACCCAAAACCGAACCGAAGTTTTTCCTAACGGTTCGTATTTGGTTCGGTTTTTCAAAAACCAAGCGAACCGTTGACACCCGTAGATAAGAGATGTTTCTTTCGCGTGTCTGGATGAAATCGACTTTGGGGTGTCTTGAGGCGTTCCCGCGTTCCAAACGGTCGGAAAACAGGAGCAGCACCTGTTTTAAATGTCACTGAAAATTTTTGGAAGTACAAGATCATATGTGACATCTTTTTGGTTTTTTGTTGGTCAGAAAATGAAATGTATCATTCACTGAGAAAAGATAGTAGGGCCGATAAATGGGTATCAATACATAAGAGCTTTTAAAGTATTTGAGAATGGGATAAGATCCAATTTAGAGATAGGTAGTTATTTTTGTGGGTTTTGATAATGTGATCCACTATAATATTAGCCTCTCTAAAACAATAAACAATTTGGATTTAGAAAAGGGCAGTAACATATCTTTGCATTTCAAGATAAGTGCGTGAGCTTCCCATTTAAGTTGATCTGTGCTCTCCAAGGCATAGACCAAGTCTGTTAGGCGATGAAGTATCAGACTCAAGTACAGGGCTTCGTGCCTTTGGGAAAGAAGTGAGAAAGGGATTCTAGCGAAGCGAGGGACTTGGTCGTTAGGGCAGCGACGTCACCACCGTACGAGCTGCTCCATCCTGCAACCTCCTGGCTGATTCAGGCAGACATAGGCAACCAAACCTTTCGAGGTTTGTAAGCTTCGTCTATGTTTTTCTTATAAGCTCCATCCTGGGGTGGGTTCCAAGTCCATGAAAAATATTTGCCTTTTTTCCCGGATTTGCTGAGTTTGGGGTTCCATCTGTTAAAGCTCTCCAATACAGTCGAAACAGAATTGATGAGGTTGATTGTGTCAGGTTTTTTATTCTTGAAGATGGCTTGGTTGCGCGCCTTCCAGATATTCCATGGTGTCGCAGTAGCCAACTTTAGATTCCATGAGTTGCTCGACTTTCCTTTCAAATTCCCAAACCAATCTTCAATTCGAGTAAGGCCCTGACTTGAGATGTGGACATTCAGCACAGGCTTCGACCAAATTTCCTTCCTCCAAGAACACAAGAAAAACACGTGCTCCACAGTTTCCGTGCTTTGATTACATAAAGAGCATGTGTGACCAGGTGTAATTTTCCTTCGAAATAAAATTTTACTTGGGATAGCACTCGGGGTTTTGGAAAAGTTGCCCGACAAGAGGGACACGACATTCCATGATTTTTTCCTCTAAAAGTTCTTCATCCAGAATATTCAAATCATTTTCGTACATTAACTTACCTAGTTTACTGCAGAGGTATGCCAGACGCTCAATAGCACCTTCTTCCACCGCCATCATCAACGTTGGAGCATTCACCAGTATAGTTGAGGGCAAAAAGTCGCAGAAGGAGCCAAGGGATTTGTGGAGGGCGACGTGGATTTTGAGACAGCTGTGAGAATGGCAATGGATTTGGAGGCGGTAGGGTTTGGCACAGGTGCCAAAGGAGATGACACGCAGGTGCTCCAATGGTTGTGGGATAGGGAACGAGCTGTAGAAGAGAATTAGGGCAAAATCATGGTGGATAGGTTAGGGTTTAAGTTAATAGAAAGCCATAGCTACGCAAAACGGTAGAGAGGAACTACCCAAAATGGTAGAGACAGATATATGTGTGTGTGTATATCTCTTAAATGTTGATTCACTTCTTGAAAAATCACTTTTGTAACTTGTACACAATAGCTTCTCTGACTTCATTTTCATTTTTTTTCGGCCGAGGGGGGGTTCAAAATTCTGTGACTTCTTTTAAGAGGACATGAATCTGCCTCAAATTGGCATTTTTTTGTGGCAAATTAATCACATGTTAAATTCACTTTTAAATGACCGACCGAAAAAAAAAATTCACTTTTAAATGCAAATAAAGCTCAGTTTATTTTTCAGAAAATTAGTAATTTAGAAAATATATATATTATATATTTAAAAATGATAATTTGTATTTCTTACAAAAATGAATGATTGAAAAGTACCTTCATTTTCCACGAAAATATTAAAATATAAATTATTGTCGAAAATGAAAATGATTTTCATCAACTAATTAATTTAAGCAATATAAGCTATCATTTTTAAAAAATATTTTCCAAATCATTCATTTTTTGTAATAAAATCTTTATATTTTGTGGCAAATTGTTTAGTTCCAATGTCTTATTATAAAAGACAAAAGTAGTTGACTTGATGTTAGGTTAAAGAGTTGATACTGGTTTGAAGATTTGCTTTACTATGTCTAAACTAGATGGAAAAGCATTTGACTTTCACTTTACAATAACTGCGTTTTGAAGTTCAGAGAATGAGATAGTGATAAGAATAAATAATGAAGGTAAGATTACATTTAGCCGAAGGACTTCAACTCTTAAGTATTTTCGCATACTGCAAATATTCTTTGGTAAGCTAGACTATGAATCCGAAGACATTTGGGCCTCTCAGCTTCTTTGACTCCTACAACACACTACATGCATAATTGGTCTCGAGTTGCTAGAGACCACGGCCTCACCAGCCTCAAACCTTTGCCTCCCCTTCTCTTTCTTCCCTTCCACTCACCCCCTGCCGTGCACTACAACCGCAGTCGAGCCTCGAAGCTAAGTGCGAGCCTCAAGTCTTGAATTCGACCACATTCAACCCTAGCCCTAATCTTGGAATCGAGGGTCATCCGAGTGCTTGATCTCGGATCTTGGGCTTGATCGACGCTGGATCAAAGTCGATTTGAGGTTGATTGGATTGACGATAGCCTTAGGTGGCTTTTTCGAGGTCCAAGGCCATCACATGGCAGCGAGCCTTTGCTATCTGAGGTCCATGGTCGCATCTGACTATGGACGAAGGAGGAGGAGAGGAAGAGTAAGAAAAAAATTGAACAAAATTTTAACTTTCTTATACTTGTCCACGTCATAGACAAATGTCAAAATGTGGCTGGATTGGACCCCAAAAAAAAAAAAATTTGCTTGCCATGTCTAGGCCCGAAACTTAGGTCTGGGCCAAAAATGAAAAAACAAAAGCCCGAAGGCCCGGCCCATAACCTTTCTTTGATGGGCTTTTTAGGAGAATGGTCCGGTCCATCTCACAGGCCCACTTTGTCCCAAAAGTCCCACTTGCAAGTAATCCATGTGGCGGTTAATGAACTCTTCTCAAGGTTCTATTTTCATCTGATCTGAACCATTACGGTTTAACAAGATATGAAATTCCACCAATGCAAGAGACAACATGAAGTTCATGTATGTCTACATCAGTGTGGTCCACTCACATTAAAACTCATGTCCTAGAAGTGAAATAAAGAACAGATTCCTCTTAATTCCTCCAAAATATAAAGTAAGTGGATTGGAAAAGTAGGCACCTTGTATAATGACACAGAAGTTGTAGGCTCTAAGTAGATTCCTAGTTATTACAATCAAGATCATGCAGTCATGTAAGGAAATGATAAGTGTGTTCATTCACCGACTACAAAAGCCCCTATTTGTTAGGGTTATCTCACATTGGTTATGGAAGGGGTAAGTAACCAGTTTATAAGTGTGAGGAAAAGTTTCATTTCTTTGCTAGCTTTTAGGATAAAAGAGGTCCAAGACCACCCAATACTAGTATCAAAGCTTAGGTTACCAACAAGTCTAGACCTAGTAGTCTCTCAGAGAGGGTTGTTGCGGCTTCCGACCTAAGCCCAATATGTGAGAAGGAGATTGTTGGGATTATCCTATAACAGTTGTGAAATGGATAGGTGGTCAGTTTATAAGTGTGAGGGAAAACCTCACCTCTTGAGCTAACTTTGGGGGGTGAAAGAGGCCTAAGACCACCCAACACCGTTCACAGCACAACATTTCCGTAAGCAAATGCACACATGGCAGCAGAAACATATCGATAATAGGCCTTCAATTCTACCCTAATGAGAGTATGGTTCATTCTTAGCTTTCTCAGCTTTTGCGATGCACAGTATCAAATCAAGAATCATCCATTACAAAGACATGCCAAAATAGTACTTATGGTGACAGGTTGCTGAAAACTGTAATGGCTTTACGAGTATATTACTCCTATCTCATGCTCAGCTTGTTCTGCATCCAGCTGAAGAGCTGCAATCAATCAAAACCAATGGTTAAAGTGAAAAGTGAAATGAGGAAATGAATACTTTTCGTGTATTTGTGTGTGAGAGAAGAGAGTATGAATTCAAAGAAAAATTCATCATCACAACCAGTGTTTTTACCTTCATCTTGAGTCGGAGGATCGCATGGTTTCTGGGATGAAGGTGCTGAAGATAACTGAGGTGTAGATAAGATTAGTTAACGTGGTTCAAAATGGCCATTGTAGGCATTTATAGTTGGATACAATGAGCTCGTGGAAACCAGCTGAACTGCTTTTCTTGCTCGTTCCGAGTACCTGAACGTGGGCTCTCTCTTGCCACTCGACTCTCCCAAGAAAACATACTGGATGAAGTCAATCCAAGGAATGTCACTAGACATATTGGAAAGGAAGATCGCAGGCGTTAGAAACCATGGAATGTCACTTCAGGGATTTTAACAGGTCTTTGACCCCAGATTGGCTTATACATATTACAACCAATCAAGCAAGTTGTTCAGCACCTTATTAGCTTTGAAATTTGAGCGGATGAGGAGTCATCCCATCATGTCCGAGACGATTCAGTTTGTCTTTCTTTCATTAAGATTTATGAAAGAGCATGAAAAGCTAAGCTGTTTTTGCAGATCATGCATGGAGATTTAGAACTCCGTATTGGATCGAGACTGCAGACAACTTACATGCACATCTTTCAGACGGGTTACTCAGCGAACCATATTCGTGATTTGCATGATCCAAAAGATCTTCAGACCTCACGAAGAGAGAACTATCTGCAATTTGCCATAGTAGTGCAAACCGCACAAGGCAAGGCTCCCATTTTAGAAACAGATCTATGCAGGCAGAAATCAACACTAAGCAGAACACGACCTTGAAGTCCTCATCTTAGAGAAAGAATCATTTCATAACTTCATTGAATTTTGAATCCATATGGTCAGATCAATATCCCCTTTTCTCATCCCAGGACCAAACAGATCTAGTTCTGTACATGTATCTATCAAAATAATTATATAACTACTTAAAAATCACATATGGTTGGCGCAACAGGCTGAGTGTTGGTTTCTCCACCCGACCACAGTACTAGCAGCAGGACCTGTGCTCGACACTGTCGGGCCATGGTTATACATGCGCTGGATTTCTTCCCGGTATTCTGTCAAAGACTTGTCGGGTAGGGCTGGCATAAGTTCCACTACATCCCCCATCCTCAGTTTGCAGGTTGGGTCACCAATGGGCTGGCGGTTCAGCCTTGGCCTCAGTTCTTCCTTCAGAAGGAAACCATAGGGCATCCACCTGGCGCTTCCTCGCCCTGCTCTTTCTATTAAGTCCATCATTGTAGAATCCGCTTGGTATTCTTGAACAGACATCTGCATTGACCAGATAAAAGTATTCTCAAGAAAGCATGCACATCGATCATGGCCCGACTTCAACAAGAAACCAAGCACATGCCAAGCTAACAAAGCATTATAGACTGTTTGCCGGTTAAAGGAAAAAACAGAGCAATCTGAACCAACCTTATCATTCTCAATCACGATAACAAAGATAGGTCCGCTGTGGTCATTGTGAGGCTTGTAAGAGTAAGAACAATCGTCAGAATGACAAGGGAACTTGCATGGAGGCTTGAAGGAGTGGGAATATCCAATAGATAAATGGTCTTTGCTCATTGTCTCACAATGCCAGGTGATGACCCATCGTGCCCATTCAACCATCTGAAAAACAGAGGAAGAGTGCTTGCACTCGCCTTCTTTGTATCTCCAACGTGCAGCAGATCCGAATTATGACATTTTAAAGCATGACCTGCAATTTGCTCCATCACGTAGATTTCACAAAACTAAGAGCGACCAACCTGTCCGATCGTTGATGTTATAGTTTTCCAAAGAAAGAAATAGTACAACAGAGAGATTACTGTATGGTTGCCATGAGAAGATAACAAGATATGTGGACCCACTCAATTGGAACTCACAATTAGGTGAGAGAAGGGTATAGGCACCCAGTGCATGTGAAAGCCCCTCAAATATGCAAGGACACCCAACAGCAGGGAGAACGTGAATCCTAGATTTCTTTCTCTACTTTCTAAACATTGATCTTCTCCTTGGTTTAAACACTTTCTTCTTGCTTATTCCCTAGGTCTGTACACCAAATCAACATTGTGATTGTGTCTTCCCAAACCGGACTAGTATATGAGGCCCGAAGGCACTAGTGCATCCATCTCCAAAGCAATTTAATTTCCCAAATAAGAATATTTCCAAAAGAAAGATGAAAGTGACACATCTTTTTTTAATATTTCCTCCTTTCATCAAGACCAAAATTACACTAAGTACACTATTGTAAACCAATCATCACATGCTATAGAAAGTATATCAAATTACGTCGCATAATCAAGCAAACCAATCCATAGCATTGCGTGTACACATACTTACAGTTTTGAGTCCTTCATGCGATCATCGCCCTATCACCGGAGTCTTGCGAGGCCAAGACATTCTGCCTCGAGCGTTTCCTTGTCCCTCCTTCGCCGGCCGATTTCGCATCCACAAGACCGCGTGCGACCACAAGCTCCCGACTCGACGGATTAGACTCCAAATCCAAACCGCCTTCATGAGAGAGCACGCACTGAAGGTCGGAAACTCGGACCGACGGGGTGTATCGGACTCGACAATCATGCAAGGACATGGTGGCGCGTGGGGCCGGATGTTCTGGGGATTTCCGTGGTGGTAGTACAGGGGTGGTGTCTCTAGGCGGTCACATGTGAGAGGAGCGCGGGCGGTGGCGACTGCAATCGGAGTTAAGGCGGTGGCGCGTGGGGGCGGATGGGGTGGCTCTTGGCGGTGCGGGAAAAAGACCTGTTGCGACGCGATGAAAATATCTGGCTCTCGACGATGGCGGTTCACAACTGGGAGACCGAAACTGACAATTGGGCTGATGGGCCGATCCAAGGCCAAGTCCAAGTCCTGTTTGGTCAAAGCTGAAGCAAAGGGCCATCGAGCTCTGCTCAGTTGAGTATTGTTAATAATACTACAGCGATGGAATTAATAAAGACATTACATGTATGATAGCTAATTAAGCTATTGGTGGTTCATCTTGTTCATGTAAACCCAATGCAAAGAGTTTCTTCCTAATCCGATGCAGTTGGTTTACAACTTCATTGATGCTCATCCGTCTTCTTGGCTCTTGATACGAACAAGTAACTCCAATATTGTACACCATGATCAAACACTCTTGAAAGATGTTATCCTTTTCGGAAGACCAACGCCGGCAACTATACGGGCCTAAATGGTTCTCTCTTTCTTGAAGCATAAAGTTGTCCGTGATTTCTAACACTCGTTCAGGCAAAGCTTTTGCAACAAAACTATGAAGAGTCAAATTGTCTCTAAATTTGTCATCGGTGGGACTCAAACCTGTGAATATCTCCAGTAAGAGAATGCTGAAACTATAGACATCACCTTCTCTTGAAACCTCGCATCCCATCGCATACTCTGCCACACATTTTGATCATAGTCCAAATCAAATTAGAGCATAAATTATCAAATCAAAATGTAAAGTGTGTAAGACTATAAGAGTTGTCATTAGCTACCAAACTTTCCATAAGAAGACTGATCAATATAATTTTTAGGTATATAAACTTTTATTGGTTTGAGAGAGAGAGAGTTTTTAGGTATATAAACTTTTATTGGTTTGAGAGAGAGAGAGAGAGAGAGAGAGAGAGAGAGAGAGAGAGAGAGAGAGAGAGAGACCTGGAGCATAACCCATTGTCCCTCTAAGACCCATTGAGCTCATCTGATTATCTACAGTATCAAGGGATGATTCAAGAAGGAATTTTGCCAATCCAAAGTCTCCAACATGTGCGACCATCTCAGCATCTAAGAGGATATTACTTGGTTTTAAATCACAATGAATGATAGGGATGTGGCATTGGTGATGAAGATAATCTAGGGCAGAAGCAACATCAATTGCAATATGTATCCTCCAAATGAAATTCAACTTTTTTGGGAGCATATTCCCATGAGATGATGTTGCGTATGAGTGTAGCCACTGTTCCAAGCTTCCACTGTCCATGAATTCATAGACTAAGGCCTTAAAATCATTTCCTTGGTAATCACTACCAGAGCAAACTGTTAGTATCTTTAAAATATTTCGATGTTTGATGTTCTTTAATGCCTCGCACTCGACTATGAAGCTCTTCAAAGCACCACGACAGACTAAATGAAGTACCTTCACGGCAACAACCATTCCCTTGTCCTCAAGTATCCCCTTGTAAACCGAACCAAAGCTACCAACACCGATCAAATTTGCTCCAGAAAAACCTTTGGTTGCTTTTAAGAGTGTCCCGTAAGATACATTTAGATGTGAATCATCCATTGAACTTGAAACTGGCTCATTTACTTTCTCCTTCACCCAACAAAGATATATTAAAACTACAATAAGAGCCATTCCAAGAACTCCAGAAATAACATAAGTGAAAACTATCACTATATTGATCTTTATGCTTTTGTAGCTTTTGGAAATGCAATTAGGGAGATGAAATTCTGGCAATCCGCCGCATAGCTCATTATTACCAACAATAGAAGTACTAGTAGCATTCTTAAAGACTCCTTCACATGGTAGCATGCCTTCAAACTTATTGTACGACAAATTCAAAAGTTTTAAAGATCGAAATACCGCCAAGAATTCTGGAATTTGACCTGACAAATTATTGCGTGAAAGATCTAGACATTCAATGCCTCCTAATGATTTGATTGACTGTGGAATTGACCCGTGGAAGAAGTTGCCCGCCATTCATAGAAATACCAATGAAGTGCAATCACCTAGACTAATCGGGATTTCACCTACCAATAAATTGTCGGATAAGTCCAACTCGGTCAAAGCTCTCAAGTTGCCAACTTCTATGGGTAGAACCCCAGTGAAATGGTTATTCGACAAGTTCAGAAAGATGGCCAATGATGAGAGACCAATAAGCTGCGGGGGTATGGCACCGCTAAGATTGTTGTCAGATAGATCAAGTGCATTAAGAGACCGGCAGTTTGATATATGTGAAGGAATTTGCCCACGAAAATCGTTCCCATGAAGATCTAATTGAATCAACTTGGTTAGATTTCCCAAAGATGATGGGATAGTCCCTCTGAGGTTGCTATAGCTCAGCTGCAATCGCTTTAGAATTTGTAGATTCCCCAAATTTGAGGGGATAACCCCTGAAAGCTGGTTGAGATTCATAAATAAGTCCTCCAAGTTGATAAGATTCTCGATTTCTTCTGGAATCTCACAAAATATTTCATTCATGGTTGCTGCAAAGACCCTGAGAGTGGTGGATAAATTACCTAGGCATTTAGGTAACACCCCACCAAACTTGTTAATGCTGATATCCACACCCTTTAATTTGGTGCTGTTAGTTAACGAGCAAAGGAAACTCAAGCTTTTAGGTTTTCCACTTCCAAGCAAATTATATTGTATTAGAAACCAAGAAAGCTTATGCAAATTTTCCATAGATGGTACTTTCCCAGAAAATCTATTATCCTAATCATAAACCGAGCTAACTTTGTGCAATTAGATATCGAGGGAGGAATTGGCCCCTCAAGTTGGTTGCACCAAATAGAAAATATTCAAGATTTGGGAGTTTAAGGCCCATACCTACTGGAAGAGTCCCATGTATTTGGTTGAATCCAACATCAAATGTATTTAGCGAAGAGAGATTGAATAAGGAAGATGGAATTGTACCCAACAATCTATTGCTTGCAAAGATAATGAATTGCAAGTTTGTTAGGTGGCCTAGAACTTGGGGAATGCTCCCACCCAATTTGTTCTGACCTAAATAAAGTGCCACCAGGGAAGATAAGTTGCCAATGAAGGAAGGCAAGCTCCCAGTAAAATTATTATCAAACAAACAAAAATCTTGGAGCTTCGTCAATGAACTGAGCTCCCTAGGAATTTCTCCAGTTAGTTCATTTTTTCAACTGAAAGCAAGATCAAGTCCAAGCAACTTGATATGTTTATGGGAATTTCACCGACCAATGAATTGTTGTGTAGTAGAAAAATACGAAGGCGGCGCAACTGGCCAACTTGTGGAGGGATTTCATGATCGAGACTGTTGTTTTGAAGACTCACTTCCCTTAAGAAGCTGAGATTCCCAATATGAGGAGAGATTGATCCGAAGAGTCCTTGTGATGACAAGTCCAGGATAGTGACCCTCTTGTGCCTCCGACCGCATGTAACGCCAAACCATTGGCAAAACTCAATGCTATTGTTCCATGAATTGAGCATGCCGAAAGGATCTTTGGTTATGCTAACCTTAAATGCGAGGAGCGCAAGTTTTTCTGTTTCATTGGTGGTGGAAGAGACTTGGTTACAATATAGTGCAAGAGCAATACAAAGAAGCAAGGGGCATGATGGAAACTCTCCAAAACTAATGCCCATGAGTTTCATGACTTGAAGCTCCCAGAAGCGGGTAGATTTGAGAAACAAAGGTAGGATGAGTATTACTGGAAACTTTGAAGAGCTTTATAAGAGTGGGGTGTCAATTTTGAAGAGCTATTTTTATCTTTTTATAAAAAGGTGTCGATTCTTCTTTTACTTTTTTCAGGACTGCTTTTTGAAGCATTTTTCTTCTTTTTTCTTTTTGACTTAGTAGCAATTGAAGCACTTTTCTTCTTTTTGAAGGGCTTTTTTGCCTTTGGAGAAAACTTTGCTTGGCCATTTGTGCATATTGTGGGGCTGGAGTAAATGGAAGAAGAAAATGTTGAAAACTCATTTTGGTCGAAGGACATGGACATGGACATGGCAATTGGAGGCCACTTAAATGTAGGTGAGATATGGACTGGGAGTTTGAGGCCATTTTCCATTTTCTGATATGTGATGAGTCAACTTTTTGCTTGGCTTGGTTTTCTCTTTGAGAATGAAGACTCTGCAAGATGATCTTGAAAATGTAAATTCTTTGTATAGGGGAATGTAAATTCTTCCCATTAGAATGGCACTAAAGGCACTCTTTTTTTTCTTTTTCCTTTTCATTTTAAATAATTTTATTAGTTAGCTACTTCCTTGAAGTTTAAACTCACTTCATCCATGCTCATTTTTCCTTTAAAAAGATAGTAGTAAGTACAGTCATCGAATTTTGTCCATTTAAAACTTTCGGACGATAATTGGTTTCAATGGATTTTGTTGAATTGCTTGAAAGGAATATTTGTTGTTATGGTCAATGGATTTTTGTTATTATAGCAATATCTTCACGTAATTTTTGGAAGCAAAATGTTACTCTCTCGGCACTATTGCATCCATATAATTTTCTCTCTCGGATGTAGATGTTTTTCCTAGTTGCTTTAACTATCAATATCAATGGATTATGGGAAAGTGAAAATAAATACGCAGGAACAAACTCAATTTAATTGTAAATTATAGTGCGCATGTGTAATCTAACATATTCTATGAAAGATGATTGTATTGTAAGGACGCTAATGATGAAATGACACTAATCCATAGCATCAATGACATATAGGCAATCTATTCACCTTTGGTATCTTACTAAGATCAACATCGACTTGCTCTTTCCAAATTACTCTTAGTTGTACGTCACCCATCTATTTATTAATTTGGTCAAAAATAGGTAGCACATGAGAAAGTCGTTTATGAATTGATTGAAAACTACAAAATTATGGCATTGTAGAATTTGTCATTCTTGATTGTTAGTTTCATTTATCACTTGTTGAAATGGGTAAACCACCATTACATCTAGGGAAAAAGAAAACAACTTGAAAAATAGAATATACATACCTTAGCCTTAATCTTCACTTTCATCACATTCCATGGAAAAAGTAACGAAAATTCAGTTATTTAGCAATTACAACTACAAAAAAAACAAAAAAACAAAAAAAAACAAAAAAACAAAAAAACGTATTATGTACTAATGAGCCATGTGGATCTCCCAAAAATCGGGGCCAAGCACTTCTATACCCATTTTACTAAGGATTTTGTTAATAGGACACTCTTAAACACCTCATATGTTTGTCAATTTTAGTATAATTATCTCAAATTGTTATGACTTTGATACTTCCAAATGACAAGTAAAAATTATGCTCCAAATTGCAGTCAAGTCGTGTGCAAAAACTTGACTTGTGCAAGAGATATGTTTTGCCATGATCAATGGCTATGATTGTGTGTGATTCATTATGGGCCATGATCAACATAAGCATGTCCCTTAACTTAGGGTAGAAATTTGAGAGAAGCTTGGTGTCGGGACGTTTATTTCTAAGTCAATTTGTGCTTTCCCACACCACTACTTTAGTACTCCGTAACATAAAGTGAAGTCTCAAATGATCACAACTTTGATTCTTCCAAATGACAAGTAAAAATTACGCTTTGAATTGCAATCAAGTCATGTGCAAAAATTGACTCTTGCATGAGATATGTTTTGCCATGATCAATGGCTATGATTGTGAGTGATTTACCATGGGCCAAGATCAATATAAGCAAGTCCCTTAATTTGGGGTGGAAATTTGAGAGCAGCTTGGCTGTCGAGATGTTTATTTCTAAGTCAATCAGTGCTTTGCCCATGCCATTACTTTAGTACTCCATAAAATGAAATAGAGTCTCAAATGGTCACGACTTTGATACTCCCAAATGACATGTAAAAATTACGCTCCGAATTGCAATTAAGTCATGTGCAAAAATTAATTATTGCATGAGATATGTTTTGCCATGATCAATGGCTATGATTATGTGTGATTCATCATGGGCCATGATCAGTAAAAGCATGTCCCTTAATTTGGGGTGGAAATTTGAAAGAAGCCTGGTTGTCGGGACGTTTATTTTTAAGTCAATCAGTGCTTTGCTCACCCCCTACTTTAGTATTCCATAAAATAAAGTGGAGTCTCAAATGATACAACTTTGATACTCCAAAATGACAAGTAAAAATTACACTCCGAATTGTAGTCAAGTCATGTGCAAAAATTAGCTCCTGCATGAGGTATGTTTTGCCATGATCAATGGCTATGATTATGTGTGATTCATTGTGGGTCATGATCAATATAAGCATGTCCCTTAATTTGGGGTGGAAATTTGAGAGCAGTTTGCTTGTCAGGACGTTTATTTCTAAGTCAATTAGTGCTTTGCCCACACCACTACTTTAGTACTCCATAAAATAAAGTGGAGTCTCAAATGGTCACGACTTTGATACTCCCAAATGACACGTAAAAATTACGCTCCGAATTGCAATCAAGTTGTGTGCAAAAATTAATTCTTGCATGATATATGTTTTGCCATGATCAATGGCTATGATTGTGCATGATTCATCATGCACCATGATCAATAAAAGCATGTCCAATAATTAGGGGTGGAAACTTGAGAGAAGCTTGGTTGTAGGGACGTTTATTTCTATGTTAATCAGTGCTTTACCCACCCCCTACTTTAGTATTCCATAAAAGAAAGTGGAGTCTCAAATGATATGACTTTGATACTACAAAATGACAAGTAAAAATTACGCTTTAAATTGTAGTCAAGTTGTGTGCAAAAATTAGCTCTTGAATGAGGTATGTTTTGCCATGATCAATAGCTATGACTGTGCATGATTCATCGTGGGCCATGATCTGTATAAGCATGTCCTTTAAATTTGGGGTGGAAATTTGAGAGAAGCCTGGCTATCAAGAAATTTATCTCTAAGTCACTCAGTGTGGTGCCCACACCACTACTTTATTATTCCATAAAATAAAGTGGAGTCTCAAATGGTCATGGCTTTGATACTCCCAAATGACAAGTAAAAATTACTCTTCGAATTGCAGTCAAGTCACGTGCAAAAGTTAAGTCGTGTCCAAAAATTAACTCATGCTTGAGATATGTTTTGCCATGATCCATGGCTATGATTGTGTGTGATTCATCATGGGTCATGATTAATATAAGCCTATCCCATAATTTGGGGTGGAAAATTGAGCGAAGCCTGGCTGTCGAGACTTTTATTTGTAAGTCAATCAGTGCGGTGCCCACACCACGACTTTGGTACTCCATAAAATAAAGTGGAGTCTTAAGTGGTCATGCCTTTGATACTCCTAAATGACAAGTAAAAATTACACTTCAAATTGTAGCTAAGTCATGTGCAAAATTAAGTCTTACATGAGATATGTTTTACCAATGAAACTTCTTGCTCAATTGACAAAGCACAAAAGAAAGAAAAGAAAAATGAGAGAACAAGAGGCACAGGCAAAATTTTTGTAGTGAAATGTTGCTCCTTTGTGGTCCATTCATGCTACAGTCTCCAATACCTTGAGGAAATTGTTCAAAAAATCTTAAACTTTACACTTTTGCCAATTTAGTCTAAACCTTTCAATTTTGCCAACAACCTTTCAATGTTTTGCCAATTAAGTCCATCTAGTTAATTTTGAATGGAAATAGCCATCATAGATGCCAACCGTTCTACGTAATTCGGTCGGTGCTGACCTTGACAATTTTTAATATAATTTAATATTTTTCAAAAATTTATTTATTATTTTCTTTTATTTTCTTTTATTTTCCTTTTCTCTTTTTTTTTTTTTTTTTTTCTTTTTCCTTTTTGCCTCCGCTAGCCATCGCGGGCCTTACTGTTGACCAATGGAGGTCGCCACCCTCAATGACCTCAAGCAAGGGACATCCAAGCCTAGATTGGTGAGGGGCTACCCTCGCTTGGGTGGTTGAGGGTGGCCTTGGCTAGGTGGGCGAGTGTGGGCTTGCCGTCACGCCGTCGCTTGGGCACACGAGTGCCACCCTCGCTAAACAAAGGCTACCCTCACCAACCTAGGCATGGCATCCTTTGCCCGAGGTTGATGAAGGCAGCCCTAGCTAGAGGTTGGCGGTCGGTAACCTTTGTTGGCCATCAATAAGGCCTAACAATGGTCGACGGAGAGAAAATGGGAAAACAAAGAAGAAAAAGAAATAATAATAATAATAAAATAATAATAATAATAATAATAATAATAATAATAATAATAATAATAATAATAATAATAATAATAATAAACGAAAAGAGAAAAAGGAAAAAAGAAAATAAATAAATTGAAAAAATATTATTAATAATTATCTACGTTAGTGTTGGTTATGCCACATAGGACAATAAGTGTTCTCTCCAATGATTTTTGGCCAAAATTAGTTAGATGTACTCAATTGGCAATATTGAAAGATTTAGAACTAAATTGGCAAAAGTGTAATAGGTTTAGAGCTTTTTGAGCAACTTTCCCCCCATACTAAAGACTGTAGCTTGAATTGATCACAAAGGAACAACTTTTCAATACAAGGATTCTTCTGCCACCTCTACCTCTCATTCTCCCATTTTTCTTTTCTTTCTTTTGCGCACTATTAATGGAGTTGGGAGTTTCACTAGCAAAATAGATCTCATGCAAGAGTAAATTTTTGTACAAGACTTGCTTGCAATTTGAAGTATAATTTTTCCTTGTCATTTGAGAGTATCAAAGAAGTGACCATTTGAGACTCCACTTTATTTTATGAAGTACTAAAGTAGTGTTGTAGGCACCGAGCTGATTGACTTAAACATCCCAACAGCTAGGTGTCTCAAATCAAATTTTATGCCAATCAAAGCCCACAAAGCCATTAAAATTTCTGGAATTTGAGGAAAAATCATGTGACTGACAACTTTGGTTGGCTCCAATCCATGTGAATTTTGATTAGACCATGTTTAAGAAAATAATTTCCTCCCCAAAATACACACCACCTCAACATTAGTGGGGACTCCCACAATGTTATCAATAATTAATTAAGAGAAGAGACTTGGACATGAAAAGAAGTAACTGTTTTATATAAAAGGAAGTTATTATTGACATGAAGAGAAGTGATGATTGAGCATGAAAAGTGGTGATGGTTCCAATAAGGTACTTACTCTCAAGAGACATGGAAAAAAGTGATTATTGAGCATGAAAAGTGGTGATGGTTTTGATAAGATACTTATTCTCAAGCGATGTGTTGTTTTTCTATTATCACATATTGTTTTTTTTTTTTTAATCTCTCCTTCATAAATCTCTCTTCTTATCTTTTATAACAAAATTTGATAACGTATTTAAGATGAAATTCTAAAAAGAAATTAGATGAAAAAGAAGAGAAAAGAAAAGAAATAATATAAAAAAATATTCGAAAATATTAAAATATTATTAAAATTGTTCATATCAACGCTAACTATAGCACATAGAATGGCCGGCGTCCACATAAATGATTTCCGGCCAAAATTAGCTAGATAGACTCAATTGGTAAAATTGAAAGGTTTATAATTGAATTGGCAAAAATGTAATATATTTATGACATTTGAACTACTTTTCCCTCCAGTACCGGTCCAAATCATCTCACACATATAAAAGACTTGCAAGAAGTGTGGAAAATTTAGATGATAAATGGAGGTTCATCTAGCTTGCTAGCATACAATAAAGTGAATCACTACTAGTCCATTGATGCATTAAACAATGAGCATCACGGAAGCTGCCTGAACAATGTGTCAAAGCTCTTCCAATTGCAATGGCATCGTTAATGAAATTGTTGATGCTTTCAATTGCTCGAGCATATCATTCCTTCTCGATGTTCCCGGCTATACTTGGTCTTCCAACAACTCTTTGAAACTTCGAACGTTTTAGGATGATATCCACTCATCATGTCCAAGGAATCAAAAAATGCATACATTGAATCAATTGCATAGGTAAAATGTAAAAACAAAACAGATTACAGAAACGAGTTTGCGTTTAACATTTTGAAAAGGAACTTAAAGTGTACTCTCACCTTGTGACTTTGATGTTGCAGCGGATGAAGACAGATTCTACATCTCCAAAACAATATCTGAAACCATGGCTTGAAAGATGAATTGGTCAGTAACTTTTTGAGGCGACTCAGGAACATGGACACGGCCTTTCATTTTTCGGTGCCAATATCTGACCCAAGTGGTCCTGAAAGGAACATAATTTGAACTTCCGTTTTCATCTGGGAAAGTGGCTGCCGATCAAGATTCAGCTTTTAATTTAAGCATCTATGCAATATTGGAAGCACAGCGCGGCCAATGAACACGTATGCTAACATTGGCTGTACTACTAAGACTATGAAGTTTGTCAATTTACTTCTACTTATAGAGAAAAAACTTTAGTCGGAATCTGTCTCGACCCATTTGCTTCCATCCTTAATTTCTTCCATATTGTTTTCTTCCCCTACTGATTTCGGCATTGGTTTTGTCCTCCAAGTATTTATTGACCAATGATGCTCGACATGCATTTTGAGGATAGATTTTCTTGTGAATTTTTGTCCTCAAAAGCTGTACCATGAGAAAGAAGGGTTAGTGTTGACACCTGAATTTACCTCCGGAAGCACGTGCTGGTCACGAGAAAGTTTTAGATGGAACATCCCGTTTTGATTCGCAAAATCAGTGGAAAGCAGTTTTCGTGAAGGCTACTTAAGCTAAGCCTTGATGGGATTATAGGAGGCAAATTCAAAGTCGATGGCCCAGAAATTAATCACATGTGTCAGGCTATAAGGATGGTGTGCTAAACTTGAAGATTAAGTATGTTTAGCACTGGAATCATAACGAAAGTAACTGATGTGAGAAATGTGCGTAGAAATAGAGAACGGTTACTTGCTTGAACGGTTATGTGGGACTCAAGTACAAGGGCTTCGTGCCTTGGGAAAGAAGTGAGATAGGGCTTCTATTAGCGGAGCGAGGGACTCGGTCATTAGCGCAGCGATGTCACCACCATACGAGCTGCTTCGTCCAGCAGCCTCCCGGTGGATTCACGGCAAACGCAGGCGACTGAACCTTTTGATGCTCGAGGTTCGTACGCTTCGTCTATCTTATAAGCTCCATCATGCGGTGGGCTCCAATTCAGAGAACAAGAAGAAATGTCTCCCAAGAAACAGACAGAAAGTAAACGAGAGAACTGAAAAAGGTGTTATCGCATCTCATTAGCCACTTCACGAACCGGATACCCTTGGAAATTGCTAGCTGCTCTCTATTTCTTAAACTGGCATCATGAGACTGGCCTTCTGTTCTGAGATGATGTCATGTGGCATGACACTAGGAAAATCTTTATTTGCTCGAGGCGTTTACCTGTCTGAACTGCATAGTTTTCCCCAGCACGCGATTCTTTCTTTTCTTTCTGGATATGTCAAAGAGTTATAGCAGTAGATCCGTAAGAACTGAAAATGAAATGGTGCTCAGCTCTCTATAACTTAAACGCGGTTGCTTGAAATAACTTCTGTGGAAAAATATTTAGAGCTTGTAAATCGGTTGATCAGTTCTTTTCTAGTCAGGTTCTTCCTTAATTTTGCTGTTCACATTCATAATTTTCGATGAGTTCGCACTTGCTAATTGAATCTAGTTCCTCAGTGATTTTTCCTCTCTCCTCAGCTAATAAAATATATGTTTGTATCACATATGCATATGCATCTGACAAACGTGGCTATCGAATAACAGGGAGTGACATTAGTTGCACAAAGAAAACAGGGCTTTCCTTTACATGAAAAACGAATCTTAACCTTCAGTCATTCCTAGACTATCCTTTCCCTTCTTTATCAAGATTAGAAAGGAAAAGAGCTATTCTTTGCTCTGGGAAAGGCATATTATAGATCATGATTTATAATCACATGGTATAAGTGTTGCATGATATATTTTGGTGATGCATTTTGTTTGGATTACCATTCCGTTCTTTTGTTTTTATTGAAATGGACTAGATCAAAGCCTCGTGCATTACCGAAAGCTACGCTCTTTTATAGTTAGAATTCCAAATTCTTTGTGCAGGTACCTGAAAAGTGGACCACGCAACCTCGAGAAAGATGTGGAGAGAAGATTCAGCTATGCATTGAGCTGAGAAGATATTGAGAATGCTATTCTTGGTGGACCTTAAGAAGTGCCATACTTTGTCGTGGTCCCATTGGTTTGGACACGGTGTCCTGCGAAGGAGAAGGAGCACTATGAATGGGCTTGTCGTATTGAAATCTCAGCATCTTCCGGCTTTTGCATGGAGATTGTTGATGCACCCTGTATTGACAGTCCATGTATTTTTTAAAGGCCCTTCTCCCTTTCAACTGTTGAATAATTGGTTCTATTGCAATGTGAAGTTGCAATATGAACCAACATAATGCGGTTGCATCGTTTATGAACTTTTCCTTACACTCATATGATGAAAACCACTTAACTGACTCTGTTGGTTTTGCAGAAAATATTTACCCTATTTTCTAAGTGTTTGATTTGTTTGAGAAAATAAATCAACGAAAGATTTTGCTTAAATTAAGAATAATGATTTCCTCTTTAAAATTGAAAATCATTTAAAAAAACATGACTAAATATAGATGTTTGGACCTAAAACTCTATAGTAGGGTATGAAAACTCAAATGCTGGTTCCTTAGTCCATCGAGATGCTTGGATCAAGGCAGGCCCTCATTCTCATGCTCAATGTCTCGACACCTTGGGCTGGGTCCACAAAGGCCAAACGTAGGATCCTTGTGCTCACCAGCATGGATCCATAACACTCAAGCTTGGGCCTACAAATGATGTGTCTAGGTTCACAAAGGCTGTGTTTGGGTCCATAAAGGTGGGGCTGAAAACTCCAGTGCCTGCATTTAGGTCCATCGAGGCCAGGCCTTGGACCTAGGTGATGTGTCCCGATCTCAGAGGCTCGGATTAGAGTTTGTTGAGGTAGACTCATGACTTTAGTGCTTGGACTCAGTTTCTCGATTAATTATGGACAAGTTATTAGCGCTCAAATAATGTATATTTATTTAAGAAAATCAAATCAATTTTTTTGTTTATACTAAATGATAGAAATATTTTTTAGTTCGTTTATAGGTTTCGGTCAAATACTAGAAAATATTATCATTTTCCTTGAAAAATGACTTTTTGAAAAATACTTTTTTGCAAAACAAATGAAGTCAACATATCAATTTGGATAGTGAGAAGATGGCCGTATGCCAATCGAAAGGAAAACAATCTTTGTTGGCGCATGTGACTATAGATTGAATTGTGAGGTCCTTATTGGAACCACTTAGCATAAATGACGATCGAATAACTATGGTTACGCAAATGATTCTAAAAAGACCATGTTGTCGTCTATCTCTTATCTATCTCCCTCTCCCACGATGTTTCCTGAACATGATACGTTCCAGCATTCACAAATTTTAGCTTTGATAATAAAAATGGGCTCGAGTCCATCCACTTGTATAAGTTTTGAGGTAAAATTCAAAAGAGATAAGTATATTAGAAGTCTTAAAATTTGTAAAGAAATGCAATTAAGTTCTAAACTTGTAACGAAAGTACAATTGAATTCAAAAATTTCCAAAAGAAGTGCAATTAATGACGGGATTTAATTGAACAATTTTATAAGTTTTAAGATTTGATTGCACTTTTCAAAAGTCTTAAAACTTTCAATGCATTTATTCCAAGTTAAAGCGTAAGATGGTCAAAGTTTTCATGTCCTTAGGAAAAATTTTGAGGCCAGGGCCTCACATCCGAGAAATGCCCACAAAATAATTGGGCCGTACCAAATACAAACAAACCAGAACCGATTAGTGGCTCCAATTTTTTACAACGATCGGCCAATAGCTTGAAAGGCAGTCCAAGTTCCAATCTCCCCCTTCTTTGGGTGCGTTTAGTTTAGTATTTTGAAAGCTCATTAGAGAAATGCAAAATAGTTTAACCTAAAGGGTTTTTGACAAAAACAAAGGCTGTTTAATAAATTACGCTTTGAAAAACAATTTTTAGAGAAATACTGTTTAATAAAAAAAAAATACATTTGAAAAACTCTTTTTGGTAATTGATATTAGTTTTTTTAATTTTTATTTATTTAAAATTTTTAAAAAATAAAATAAAAAAAGTATATTTTTAAAAAAAAAAGACTAACCCTTCGCTGGACTAGGGAAGGGTTTAGTGTTCTCTCTCTTTTTGTTTTTTTTTTTTTTTAATCATATGTTTTATTTTATTTTTCAATTTTAAACAAATAAAAATTTTAAAAAATAAAAATAAAAAATAACGAAGTACAACATTGGAAATTTGAAGAATTAGTGAAAGTAGTTTTGGAAGATAAAAATGAGTTTCAGTATTTTGCCAAATGCTGAAAGCTCAATACTAGTCTTACCTTCCCACTACTAACTTTCAGTTGAAAGCTTTTTCAAGATAATTCTCAAATTGTCCAACATTTCCCTAGAGAGATTTCTTTGTCCTTCAACTTTGACACTAAGAAACCTATCGCTTCTGCTCGCACATCACTCATGAATTCGCATCAACAATCCATATTGCAGTTACCACTGCAGGCTCAGGCCATTTCCAAACCCTAACGATCCACCAGCTCCGTTCCTACCGTTCGTTCATTCCGTTCGTCTTCTTTATTAGGTAGTGCGCGATAAATATGGATTTACACGTTCCTCTTGGCCCCAATTCAGACTTTTCTCCAATACATTGGATAGCAGTTTGGGATTACAATTTATGTTAGCAAAACCCATGTGAAAAAGCCCGAAGGCCCGGCCCATAATCCTTTCTTGGATGGGCTTTTTTTTTTTATAGGTGAATGGTCCATCTACCCAGGCCCACTTCGCCGGGGGATTTTGGAACCTGGCTGGGGTTTTCTCTCCTCCTTCCCCCGACTACTCAGCTGCAGCAGCTCATTCTCTCTGTCTCTCTCGCCGCCGGCCGCCGCCGCCGCCGCTCACGGTGCTTCCGGTAACATCTCTTTCTTTCTCTTCCGCCGCCGCCGCCGCGCATTCGTCCGCGGCCTTTGTCGGCGGATCGTTCCCGCTTTTTTGGTAGCTTCTCAGCACGTCCGGCTGTGGGCTTTTTCATTGTTGTGCTGGAGTTCGTTTCTGTTTGTTTTTCTTGCTGCTTGGGAGGTTGTTCGTCTGCTTTGGCGTGCGATTTCGATTGGGTTGGTTTGGTTTTCCCGGGAGGGAATCCGCGGTGGTGGTGCTCGCCCGCGCCGATGTAGTAGCTTGGCTAACTGGGCGGCGGCGGCGGCGAGGTTTTTCGGGCCTTTCGTTCTTGGTCTTCTTGTTGGGAAGTATCGCTCCGTGTGTGAACTGTTGCTGAAGCTCCGTTTTGTGTGGTGGGTCCTCTCTCGGTTTCGTTGTGAGCATTGTTGCCTTGTGTAGGATGGAGTGTGGTATAAGGCGAATGGGGTATAAATTACTGCGTTGCGAGGCCGCAGTGATGTCTACTGCTGGTCCTCTTTTTGGGATTTTGGTAAGCTCGTGGATTGGGAGGAGTTGGGGAACCCCTTCTTGTCTGGGATGTTGTTTGTGGATATGCCCTTTTTAAGTTGACGGTTGATGTACTGAAAGGCAAAGGAAGAGATGATGACTAGGATTTCATTTTCTCCAGACAAAAGTTGTCGCCTTACAAATGAGAAAGTGAGCTCAAGGTTTTAGTTAGATTAGTGGTTTGCTTAGACTGCCAAGTCCCTCTTTTGTAATATCTTTATTTAGGTATTTCACTGATAAATGTAAATGCAATCGTGAGTTGTGGGGTCTCTTATCTGTTCTTGTCGATGGCAGATGAGGAGGTGAATGTTCCCCTGACAAAGTTAGGGACATGGCATTGTCAATTTCTAGAAGGGCAGTACAGTTGCTCGGGCCGTTGAGCCAATGGAGGTGCATTGGTTCAGTTTCGGCCACGAACGGTTCTTCTCACTGGGCTCATGGTGAGGGGATGTGCTTTTTTCTTTTCGATCTGTTTCACTGCATAGATTGTTGCTTTTGGTTGTTCATTGAGGATGGTTTAATGCTTTTTATAATTTTTCTCGATAGATTTGCGGGGCCTCATTTCACAACAGAGCTTATCCACTGTAGAGTTTTCTCAATCATTAAAGGTATGTTGATGTTCTACTACTTTGTTATAATTACATGTGGTAAATGTAAAGGAAGAGTAGTTTTTTTTGCCTGTGGTTGCTCCCAGGATTTTACTCGGTCAAATGCTTATGATGGTATATTATGAGTGAAATTATAATTTTGTATTTGTCTTTAAATGTTTTCTCAGCTTACATTCTATAACCCAGTGGTCTCTTCCTATTGAAGAAGCAAACTTGGGTTGTCTTACTTTCTACTGTCTAGAGTTCATAGCAGTTGATTGATGAACATGAGATAAATCCATCCTTAGCTCTAACTCTTGACATAAGGGTGTGTTTTATGTGACTGCATGTAGGATGGAGCTTTTTTCTTTGGTCATCGAAGGCTATCAACCTCAATACTGACTCCTAATGGTGAAGCTGACTTCCCTTCTGACTTATTGTCCAAGAAGAAAGTAATTGTGCCTGATCGCGAGATAGGTATGTATGGAATGTGCTTCACAATATGTTTCATGTAAAAGATACTGATAATTATAATTGCCATCTTTTACATGTCTCGGTAGCCCCTGGAAATTTATCTTGAGATATAGAAAATAAGCCATGACTTGCTTAGGAATCAAGGGAAAGCAAGAATAGATCCAGAGGTTTGAAATGTCTTGCAGAACTTGCAATGTTATAGGACTCAAGAAGATATTTCAAGTATTAAAATGATTTTCAGAATTATTAAGTGAATGCAGGATATATATAGTGGCGTATCCGTTATATTTTCTTTTCAATGGGGAGATATCAGCACTGCTTATTTGCTGTAGTATTTTACTCACAACATGTTCTTACAGGACTTTACCAGGACCTTGTAATTCCAGTGACGAACTTTCTTAGTGAAGAGAAGGGCTTGATGGTCTTAGCTGGAGATGTTTTTGATGTACCTATTAGAAAAGATATTGTTCATCGTGTTGTGAGATGGCAGCTTGCAAAACGACAACAGGTTTTGTGCCATAATCTTATGCACTTTGAAATCTGGTATTTGTGTCTGCTGAAAATCTTTTCATGCATAGCTTGATGTGCTGAATAACGCTTTGAATTTTATTTACTGCTCTGAGAAGCATCTAAAATATTGTAGAAGACTGAGAAACCACTGATAGACTACTTTCTTTCCATTGAATGGGTTATCTCATTTTCCCACAGTTTTGGAATGCTGAATGTGTTTACTTCTCTGAGAAGCTTTTGTGGAGATTTGTTAGTAAGTTGATGGGTTGATCTACAGGGTACGCATTCAACTAAAACAATTAGTGAAGTCAGTGGGACAGGCAGAAAACCATGGAAACAGAAGGGCACTGGTCGAGCAAGGCATGGTAGTAGGCGTGGGCCCCAGGTTTGATTATGTTTTGTCTAGTTGCTATAGAGGTCTGTTTCTACTGAGATGGTTTGTGTAAAATCTGACAAGCAAATTTTTGGATGACAGTTTAGAGGTGGTGCTACAATGCATGGCCCAAAACCACGAAGCCATGCTATTAAGCTGAATAAAAAGGTTAGGCGCCTGGGGCTGAAGATTGCTCTCACTGCACGTGCAGCTGAAGGAAAGGTGAATCTGTCTCACTGCTCTTGAATGTTCTACCTGTTGATTGTTCAATATGGTAAACCTGGGGGTCCGATTTAAGGCATCTAAGCAATGATGATAACTTTCTAGTCAAGCATGTCTTGGCATGTACTCTCCTAGAGTCTGTTCCTTTCCTACTTCATTATCCCTGTGCTTATGACCTCCTTTTTGGAGGAGCAGTATCTTGAGATTTAGGGTCTGTTTTTATTGGATATGAAAGCTTTCCTTCAAAATATTGAGAACCAATTTTTTCTTAAATATTTGTAAAGTAGGAAAAAATTCTAAACAACATACATATCAATATCTGTGTCTTTCCCTTACCAAAAAAAAAAAAAAAAAAAATGCGTCTTTTGAAACGTTTCGGGCTTTCAGTTTTTCAACATTAAGTAAAATTAAACTTTGTACACTACAGAAAAAGAAAATGTGAAAGGCTATTCAGCAACCTTTTGCTTTGGTACTTGTTATGTTGAGCTCTTTACTGGTCTTCATCACCACTGTACCTCAAAATGAACCCATTCTATATTCAAATCTTCCTTTCTTTTCTCTATCTATGCTGTATATTTGATATGGTATTTCCTGGCTATTGAAAATTGCACAACTATTCAGCTTCTAATATTTGATGATATGGAGATCCCAACGCACAAGACAAAGAACGTTGTAAACTATGTCGAGCAAATGGAGAACACTAAGAAAGTTCTGCTTGTGGATGGTGGTCCCATCAATGAGAAGCTGAAATTGGCCACGCAGAATCTACACTATGTCAATGTGTTACCCTCTATAGTAAGTTTACCTTTTGGTTTCAGATTTTGCATTGTCGAGACTGATTTAGGCAGGCTTGATATAGCATTCTAGAAAGTTCTCTTATGCTGTGCTTGGGTCTGAGAATGCATGAAATTAACGAGAATGGAGGTGGAGGAATGAATATGAGGGACTATAAATCGTGTCCTCTCCTATTGTTGAGAGTAATGGAAATTGGAGTGAAAATGGAGGGATTTTTCATTGGAAGGAGTTGAAACACAAGTTGTGGTAGCGCTATAAATTGGGCATCATCTCCCATTTTCTATCCAATTCATTTATTTTTTGTGATGCTCCGTGGGGAAAGAACGTTGTCATTCAGGTTGTCCTGCCAGAAATTTATTTATATGTGTATGTTGGTATTTTAGGCATGTCCTCTTTCAACTCTATTGATGTAGTTGATAATATCTTGCATCTGAAGTCATCACAGATTCATATCATATCATAGCAGGATGGGGACACTAGTGCAAGATCAATTGTTTGTACTTTTGGTCGTAAGAGATGGGGATATAGTGACAATATTGCAGGAAGGAATGTATTCTTTTATGTAACTTCTAGTGATGATTAGGAAAACCATCAGGTTGTATTTGGAACAAATAATCTCACTTGCACGTCTAGACCACCAGGTTCACAATTCCACAGCTGTAGGCATGTATAGTAGTTTCCTATTTCGGAAGTTGTGTGATCACTTATGGCCTGAAAATCTTGCAATATCACTTTATTTCATGATATCGGTTACAGCACTCGGTAGTCACGCTTTGTTGGGCACATTACTACCTACTCTAAAGAGGGTCATTCAGTTCAATAACTGTCGATATGATGATTTGTTTTTTCAGGGCCTTAATGTATACAGCATCCTGCTCCACGACACATTGGTGATGTCCCGTGATGCAGTAAATAGGATTGTTGAGCGGATGCATACTCCAATTAACCGTTGATGCTCTTTTAATGTGATATTTTTTGTTAGCAAAATTTCCTTTGCAGGGACAAATTTGATGTTTCGTGTTGGTATCTATGCCAATGTAGGTGTTTTTCCTCATCCCTTTTGAGTTCCTGTAATAATTATGTAACTTAGAGCTAGCAATTTTGTGTTTGGCATTGTTTTTTTCCTTGAGTTGAGTATAATGATCTGGAATATGCACTCGCAAATAACATTTCGCACACAATCAGTCGATAAATTGGTAGGGGGCAACTTGCTGATCTTAGCCCGTGTCAAAGCATTTTTCCTTTTTTGGTCACCGTAGGAATGTGTAGCATCAATGATATGCAGGATTATGTGAATGCTAGTGTGTTTGGAAACTTAATTTGTGTATATTTTGCAAAGTAGCTTTGAGGTGAAAAGAAAAAGGAAAAAAAAAGAAAAGAAAAGAAAAGGGAGGAGGAGATGCAGCTGAAAATCGTTGGGGAATCGTTGGGGAGCGGCTCTTGGCGGTGGTGCTGGTGGCGCTGCCCACTAGCTCAGCTTCACGGTGGACTTGAAGAAGCGGACTTGAAGAAGACGATGAATAGTAGAGAAAGAGGGCAAAAGGGAAAAAAATGATTATCAGTAAGGGCAATAGTGAAAAGAAAAAAATTCATGAAACCTTAGACTAGCATTTCGAAAATACTAAAATTGGGCTTTCAGTATTCCGAATGCTAGCAATTGGCAAATGGAGACTCACGGAATGCTAGCAATTGGCAAATGGAGACTCAAAAATGTGAATCAAAAGTAAAAATTATTCCCCAATGGATTTTGGGGCTCAAAGCTCTTTGGGAAAGCCGAACCAAAATGGGCCAATATTACGAGAGTAGAATTTTTGCAACCGTCATAATGGAACTGTATTGGTTGATGCTGTGTATATTAACACCGGCATCGTGGAGTTGATAGGTTTTCTTTTGGGGACAATTCCATTGCAACTTTAATTTTTGATTATCCCGCCGTATAAATTATACTTTTCTTTATTTCATTTTGCCGTATTAGGGGAAACTGTTCTCTTGCTGCTCGTCCTTGCTGAGTCTTGACGCCTGCCTTTGGGTACTTTAAAAGCGGTAATCGGTGTGGATAAAGGAGGATAATAAGGTCACAATGTTCTCTTTCGCAAAGGTTAAGCTTATAACTGGAGATGTCTCTAACGGAGGAAAATGGCATGTCAAGTGCATTTGTTTCAAGAAAAATTAGTCATAAATTTTTTTTTCTTTTAAATAACCGCTTGCACAAAAAGAGAAAAATAGATTCTAACTCTTCGTCATGCGGCAGTGGTAACATGGTGTGACTGACACATCACTATCGTCCGCGTCCTATGATTCTCATCTAACCTGATGCATGTTCATTCTCTCCCTTTTGATTGGTCAATTTAATCATATACCGCTATTGTAAGGTATCTTCATATATAATACCTTCACTTCGCATCATAGATATGTCTAGTTTTGTTTTTTTCCCTTATCAGAACCTAGGAAAATAAGTATTTCATTAACTGACATGGTTTTGTAACAATTACACTTTTATATGCGGCATGTTTCTTCTTCTTTTGAATGATTTATTGAGATGGAATTGATCTTTTCAAGAATGAACTTAAAAGTTAAATTTATAAATTTGCAATTGAAGAGAGTAGAAAAATTGAATACTCAAAATTAATCTAAAATGTGAAATTTTTCAGTAGCCAACAATTTTTACCAATCACCGGTCGTGGTGGCTCCGCTAGGTAGGCCTCAGTGATTCTTTGCAAGAGAGGGGAGAGGTTCGAATCCCTTGCTACGCAAGAGGGCTAGCAGGAGTAGCTAGGTGTATTAAGAGTGACGCCGTGGTGGTAGGCGCGCTAGCATCATCGGGGTTTACGGCGCAATTGTCACCGCAAGCTGGTTCCTCTTATCCAAAAAAAAAAAAAAAAAATTATCAACTTCACAAATGAAAAGAAAATCAAATTGAATTCTCTAGCATGCACATCATTATGTTATTATTCACCATCCACACTTTGATACAATGACATCTTAATTTTATGGAAAAAAATTTCTTGCTTTCTTAGAAAAAAGAAGAAAAAAAGAGAACTCGGGAGTCCCTACCTATAACTTTTTTATTTTATTTTATGAAACATTTAATTTTGCAATTCATGAT
The DNA here is from genome assembly GCF_016545825.1 of Eucalyptus grandis. Classification (NCBI taxonomy): domain Eukaryota; kingdom Viridiplantae; phylum Streptophyta; class Magnoliopsida; order Myrtales; family Myrtaceae; genus Eucalyptus; species Eucalyptus grandis. Next base: position 32,478,343 of record NC_052618.1, read on the forward strand.
TAAAATCATTCATTTGAATTAGGTCAATCAGAATCGCATCAAACTGAGTTACAAGGGACATTTTTTGTCGTTCTTGGTTTAAGGACGTCTTGATCATTTCGCAAGAATTTAACCCAAGTTAATTCAAGGGTTAGGGTTTGGTTCACGATCTGATCATCTTACTTTTTCCTTCAAATTGAAGATCACAATGCTAATTTGTCTCCCATTGGCTAAGTCCAGAGAAGGTCTAGAATGACATTTTTTAGCTCATTTTCGGATACCCGAACATAGTCAATATATATGTCCAAGTCCATTGTCACAAACCAAATGCATACCTAAACTATGTTCTCTAGAGAACAACTCAATGGCTGTGTTTGGTTAAGCATTTGCAAGGGGCTTTAAGCCCAATTTCATCAAGCACATGCTCAATGAGCTTACAATCGGTGATATTCAGTTCACGCAAGTGCGTTAACTTTCCAATGGAGCTGTCTATTTCCTTCAACCTCTCGCAATTATCAAAAGTCAACCTCTCTAAAGTTGAGTATCTAGACAAGTCTAGCATTCTTGTAATGCAATGACATTTTACAGGAGAGAGACTTTTAAGTTTGGTTTTCATCTACAAAAAGGAAGTTTGACTTCAGTGATGCCGACATCCCAATAGACTGAATCTCAATCATATTAGGGCAACATTGTACATACAGTGTCCATAAGCTATATGGTATGGATAAGCACCGAAGTTCACAACTAAGCAAAGATAAGTGCTACAATTGTGAAAGTCCCCGGAGTTGAATTTCTTGCAATCTCGAGCAATTAAGCGTCAAATCTGGCAGAACTTTCGAGTTAAATAGTGGCGATCTGTGGAGCTGAAATTGTGAAGATTTAAAGAAAATAAGGAAGGCGGTAGCTACTTGAGGGGTTGCAGGTCTAGTCCTCTCAAACGAAGATGTTCTAGAAGAGAAAGGACACCCAACTTTGGAATCGGTGCAATTAACTTGAGAAAATACAAGCTCAACTCTTTTAGTTTGGATAGCCTTCCAATCCACCCTAGGTCACATTTGTGCTTTATATTTGATGAATTTTGATTTGCAGAGAAATTGGATAAGGCCAAATCTACCAAATTGGTAAACTTTGAGAGATTTGGGACTACAACTGCGTTGGTTCAGCATTTGCAAGGGCTTTGAGCCCAATGCAAATGCTGAAAGCCCAAAGTTACTTGGGGAATGTGATTATGTTTGGAAATTTTTTTTTGCAAATGGACTTTGAGTTAAATGTGTGTTTGGTAAAAAAATCTTACACAATGGGCTTTGATGAGTATAATATATGTATGTATATAAATATATATATGTACATACATATATACATATAAACATATATATATACATACATACATATATACATATATACATACATACATACATATATACATATATACATACATACATACATACATACATATATACATATATACATACATACATACATATATACATATATATATATATATATACATACATACATATATACATATATATACATATATATATATATACATATATATATATATATATATATATATATATATATCATTCTTCTTCTTTTTTGAAAAATGAAAAAAACCCTTCGTCGAATCGCGAAGGCTACGGCCGCCGGCAAGCTAGATCTGCGCCACAGACCCACCGCCCACGCTCACCGGCCACCACCCCCACCCACGATCGGTGGGCTGTTGGCGGCCATCCTGCGACGACGATCTACGATTGTGCAGCGGTCATGCGACGTTCGTGCGACAGTCGTGCGGCAATCGTGCGACGATCCAGCGGCATTCGTGCGACGATCATGCGGCGGTCAAATAAATAAATAAATAAGTCAAATAATATACCAGACAGCCGTTATAAATTGAGATGAAAACATACCTTAATTAAGTCCCATATTTTTTTAATCATATGTGAAACTATTGTCAAAAAGTTCAAGGACAGCTAAATTATTTGAACCGAAACTAGTCACACTAACATTTGGTGGAGAATGATACCACGAAATCCACCTCAACTCTGGTAAATGAACAACGAAATCCCCATCCAAGGTCCCATAAGATAATCTCAAGAACCTCAAATTTTTAAACCTTCCAATTTCTTCAAGGCTAATTGAGATATGAGAACTCCTCCGTAGATCAAGTGCTTCAACATCTTGATACCTCTGTCAATAAATCAATTGCCGTGTTTAATTGAAGTTTGTCAGTGACTAGTAATTTTATTTACGATTTTAATGAAAGAAATGGAAGAAAATATCATGCGCAAAAAGTTGGATCCTCAAAGGCAGGATATCACTTTTTCATTTGAACCCTATAGTTGTCTTACCTCTTCTGTTCTTATGAAATCGATGAACTCCTCGCTCATCTACACCCTACTCTACTTCTTGAGATTTTTAGCATCTCCAGCATCTCCTAGACGAAGGATTTCCCATCCCAAGTCTATCAGTTGGTCATGCATCCAAAATTTGTTGTCCATTATCCTGATCAAAGACTTCCTAACAAGGACCTCAATGTCAGGAAACAATTCACAAGACTCTCATATATAATTGGCATTAGTAATATCCTCATTGATGAAAAAGCATGCAATATTGAGAAAAATATCACGCTGAATATCTTCTAAGGCATCAAAGCTAATCCTCAATGTGTCTTGAACCACTTTATGAGGCATTTTCTTTAATTGTTTTAATGTATTCTCCCATTTATGTTTGGGCCCTCCATAAAGTAATGAACCTATGACTTCAAGTGCCAAAGCAAGGCACCCAGTAGTATAGACAATATCTACTGAGAGGTTGTCAAAATCAAAATCCTTTGCCAGAGAACCTTCTGCGGTCAGTGGGCTGTTGGCAGCAATCCTGCGACGACGATCTACGATTGTGTAGCGGTTGTGCGACGGTCGTGCGGCGGACGTTTGCGACGACGATCTACGATCGTGGGACGGTCGTGGGACGGTTTGTGGGACGGTCGTGCGGCGATCGTGGGACGGTCGTGCGGCATTCGTGTGACGGTCAAATAAATAAATAAATAAGTCAAATAATGTACGAGACAGCCGTTATAATTGAGATGAAATCTTACATTAATTGAATCTCATATTTCTTTAATCATATGTCAACCTATTGTCAAAAAGTTCAAGGACAGCTAAATTATTTGAACCGAAACTAGTCACACTAACATTTGGTGGGGAATGATACCACGAAATCCATCTCAACTCTGGTAAATAAACAACGAAATCCCCATCCAAGGTCCCAAAAGATAATCTCAAGAACCTCAAATTTTTAAACCTTCCAATTTCTTCATGGCTAATTGAGATATGAGAACTCCTCCGTAGATCAAGTGCTTCAACATCTTGATACCTCTGTCAATAAATCAATTGCCGTGTTTAATTGAAGTTTGTCAGTGACTAGTAATTTTATTTACGATTTTAATGAAAGAAATGGAAGAAAATATCATGAGCAAAAAGTTGAATCCTCAAAGGCATGATGTCACTTTTTCATTTGAACCCTATAGTTGTCTTACGAGTTCTTATGAAATCGAGGAACTCCTCCCTCATCTACACCCTACTCCACTTCTTGAGATTTTTAGCATGTCCAGCATCTCCTAGACGAAGGATTTCCCGTCCCAAGTCTATCAGTTGGTCATGCATCCAAAATTTGTTGTCCATTATCTTGATCAAAGACTTCCTAACAAGGACCTCAATGTCAGGAAACAATTCACAAGACTCTCACATATAATTGGCACTAGAATTATCCTCATTGATGAAAAAGCATGTGATATTGAGAAAAATATCACGCCGAATACCCTCTAAGGCATCAAAGCTAATCCTCAATGTGTCTTGTACCTCTTTATGAGGCATTTTCTTTAATTGTTTTAATGTATTCTCCCATTTATGTTTGGGTCCTCCATAAAGTAATGAACCTATGACTTCAAGGGCTAAAGGAAGGCACCCAGTAGTATAGACAATATCTATTGAGAGGTTGTCAAAATCAAAATCCTTTGCCAGAGAACCTTCCGCGGTCAGGGGGCTGTTGGCAGCAATCCTGCGATGACGATCTACGATTGTGCAGCGGTGGTGCGATGGTGGTGCGGCGGATGTGCGATGGTCGTGCGACGATCGTGCGACGGTCATGCGGCGGTCAAATAAATAAATAAATAAGTCAAATAATGTACGAGACAGCCGTTATAAATTGAGATGAAACCATACCTTAATTAAGTCCCATATTTTTTTAATCATATGTGAACCTATTGTCAAAAAGTTCAAGGACAGCTAAATTATTTGAACCGAAACTAGTCACACTAACATTTGGTGGAGAATGATACCACGAAATCCACCTCAACTCTGGTAAATGAACAACGAAATCCCCATCCAAGGTCCCATAAGATAATATCAAGAACCTCAAATTTTTAAACCTTCCAATTTCTTCATGGCTAATTGAGATATGAGAACTCCTCCGTAGATCAAGTGCTTCAACATCTTGATACTCCTGTCAATAAATCAATTGCCGTGTTTAATTGAAGTTTGTCAGTGACTAGTAATTTTATTTACGATTTTAATGAAAGAAATGGAAGAAAATATCATGAGCAAAAAGTTGGATCCTCAAAGGCAGGATGTCACCTTTTCATTTGAACCCTATAGTTGTCTTATCTCTTATGTTCTTATTAAATTAAATCGCGGAACTCCTCGCTCGTCCACACCGTACTCCACTTCTTAAGATTTTTAGCATCTCCAGCATCACCTCGACGAAGGATTTCCGTCCCAGGTTATCTCGGTGGTCATGCATCCAAAATTTGTTGTCCATTATCCCGATCAAAGACTTCCTAACAAGGACCTCAATGTTAGGATACAATTCACAAGACGCTCACATATAATTGGCATTAATAATATCCCCATTGATGAAAAAGCATGCGATATTGAGAAAAATATCACGCTGAATATCCTCTAAGGCATCAAAGCTAATCCTCAATGTGTCTTGTACCTCTTTATGAGGCATTTTCTTTAATTGTTTTAATATATTCTCCCATTTATGTTTGGGCCCTCCATAAAGTAATGAACCTATGACTTCAAGGGCCAAAGGAAGGCACCCAAGAGTATAGACAATATATATTGAGAGGTTGTCAAAATCAAAATCCTTTGCCGGAGAACCTTCCACGGTCGGTGGGTTGTTGGCAGCAATCCTGCGACGATGATCTAAGATTGTGCAGCAGTTGTGCGACAGTTGTGTGGCGTTGGTGTGACGATCGTGCGGCGGTCGTGCGGCGATCGTGCGGCGGTCATGCGGCGGTCAAATAAATAAATAAATAAGTCAAATAATGTACGAGACAACCGTTATAAATTGAGATGAAACCATACCTTAATTAAGTTCCATATTTTTTTTAATCATATGTGAACCTATTGTCAAAAAGTTCAAGGACAACTAAATTATTTGAATAGAAACTAGTCGACTAACATTTGGTGGGGAATGATACCACGAAATCCATCTAAACTCTGGTAAATAAACAACGAAATCCCCATCCAAGGTCCCATAAGATAATCTCAAGAACCTCAAATTTTTAAACCTTCCAATTTCTTCATGGCTAATTGAGATATGAGAACTTCTCCGTAGATCAAGCGCTTCAACATCTTGATAACTCTGTCAATAAATCAATTGCCGTGTTTAATTGAAGTTTGTCGCTGACTAGTAATTTTATTTACGATTTTAATGAAAGAAATAGAAGAAAATATCATGAACAAAAAGTTGGATCCTCAAAGGCAGGATGTCACTTTTTCTATTGAACCCTATAGTTGTCTTACATCTTATGTTCTTATGAAATCGAGGAACTCCTCGCTTGTCCACACCCTACTCCACTTCTTGAGATTTTTAGCATCTCCAGCATCTCCTCGACGAAGGATTTCCCATCCCAGTTATCTCAGGTGGTCATGCATCCAAAATTTGTTGTCCATTATCCTGATCAAAGACTTCCTAATAATGACCTTAATGTTAGGATACAATTCACAAGACTCTCACATATAATTGGCATTAGTAATATCCTCATTGATGAAAAAGCATGCGATATTGAGAAAAATATCACGCTGAATATCCTCTAAGGTATCAAAGCTAATCCTCAATGTCTCTTGTACCTCTTTATATGACATTTTCATTAATTTTTTTAACATATTCTCCCATTTACGTTTGGGCACTCCATAAAGTAATGAACCTATGACTTCAAGGGCCAAATGAAGGCACCCAGTAGTATAGACAATATCTATTGAGAGGTTGTCAAAATCAAAATCCTTAGCCGGAGAACCTTCCCCGATCGGTGGACTGTTGGCAGCAATCCTGCGACAACGATCTATGACTGTGCAGCGGTTGTGCGATGGTCGTGCGGCGGACGTGCGATAGTGATGCGGTGATCATGCGACGGTCGTGCGGCATTCGTGCGACGATCGTGCGGCGGTCAAATAAATAAATAAATAAGTCAAATAATGTACGAGACAGCCGTTATAAATTGAGATGAAACCATACCTTAATTAAGTCCCATATTTTTTAATCATATGTGAACCTATTGTCAAAAAGTTCAAGGATAGCTAATTGAACAGAAACTAGTTACGCTAACATTTGGTGGGGAATGATACCACGAAATCCATCTCAACTATGGTAAATAAACAACGAAATCCCCATCCAAGTTCCATATGATAATCTCAAGAACCTCAAATTTTTAGACCTTCGAATTTTTTCATGGCTAATTGAGATATGAGAACTCCTCCGTAGATCAAGTGCTTCAACATCTTGATAACTCTGTCAATAAATCAATTGCCGTGATTAATTGAAGTTTGTCGGTGACTAGTAATGTTATTTACAATTTTAATGAAAGAAATGGAAGAAAAGATCATGAGCAAATAGTTGGATCCTCAAGGGCAGGATGTCACTTTTTCATTTGAACCCTATAATTGTCTTACCTCTTAAGTTCTTATGAAATCGCGGAATTCCTCGCTCGTCCACACCCTACTCCACTTGAGATTTTTAGCATTTCCAGCATCTCCTTAACGAAGGATTTCCCGTCCCAGTTCTCTCCGTTGGTCATGCATCCAAAATTTGTTGTCCATTATCCTGATCAAAGACTTCCTAACAATGACCTCAATGTTAGGATACAATTCACAAGACGCTCACATATAATTGACGTTAGTAATATCCTCATTGATGAAAAAGCATGCGATATTAATAAAAATATAACGCTGAATATCCTCTAAGGCATCAAAGCTAATCCTCAATGTGTCCTGTACCTCTTTATGAGGCATTTTATTTAATTGTTTTAATGTATTCTCCCATTTATGTTTGGGCCCTCCATAAAGTAATGAACCTGTGACTTCAAGGGCCAGAGGAAGGCACCCAGTAATATAGACAATATCTATTGAGAGGTTGTCAAAATCAAAATCCTTTGCCGGAGAACCTTCCACAGTCGGTGGGCTGTTGGTAGCAATCTTGCAACGACGATCTACGATTGTGCAGCGGTGGTGCGATGGTTGTGCGGCGGTCGTGTGACGTTCGTGCAGCGGTCATGCGGCGATCGCACGACGGTCGTGCGGCGGTCAAATAAATAACTAAATAAGTCAAATAGTGTACAAGATAGCCGTTATAAATTGAGATGAAACCATACCTTAATTAAGTCTCATATTTCTTTAATCATATGTCAACCTGTTGTCAAAAAGTTCAAGGACAGCTAAATTATTTAAATAGAAACTAGTCACACTAACATTTGGTGGGGAATGATACCACGAAATCCATCTCAACTCTAGTAAATAAACAACGAAATCCCCATCCAAGGTCCCATACGATAATCTCAAGAACCTCAAATTTTTAAACCTTCCAATTTCTTCATGGCTTATTGAGATATGAGAACTCCTCTGTAGATCAAGTGCTTCAACATCTTGATACCTCTATCAATAAATCAATTGTCGTGTTTAATTGAAGTTTGTTAGTGACTAGTAACTTTATTTACGATTTTAATGAAAGAAATGGAAGAAAAGATCATGAGCAAAAGTTGGATCCTCAAAGGCAGGATGTCACTTTTTCATTTGAACCCTATAGTTGTCTTACCTCTTCTGTTCTTATGAAATCGAGGAACTCCTCGCTCGTCCACACCGTACTCCACTTCTTGAGATTTTTAGCATGTCCAGCATCACCTCGACGAAGGATTTCCCGTCCCAGTTATCTCAGGCGGTCATGCATCCAAAATTTGTTGTCCATTATCCTGATCAAAGACTTCCTAACAAGGACCTCAATGTTAGGATACAATTCACAAGACTCTCACATATAATTGGCATTAGTAATATCATCATTGATGAAAAAGCATGCGATATTGAGAAAAATATCACGCTGAATATCCTCTAAGGCATCAAAGCTAATCCTCAATGTGTCTTGTACCTCTTTATGAGGCATTTTCTTTAATTGTTTTAATATATTCTCCCATTTATGTTTGGGCCCTCCATAAAGTAATGAACCTATGACTTCAAGGGCCAAAGGAAGGCACCCAGTAGTATAGACAATATATATTGAGAGGTTGTCAAAATCAAAATCCTTTGCCGGAGAACCTTCCACGGTCGGTGGGTTGTTGGCAGCAATCCTGCGACGATGATCTAAGATTGTGCAGCAGTTGTGCGACAGTTGTGTGGCGTTGGTGTGACGATCGTGCGGCGGTCGTGCGGCGATCGTGCGACGGTCATGCGGCGGTCAAATAAATAAATAAATAAGTCAAATAATGTACGAGACAACCGTTATAAATTGAGATGAAACCATACCTTAATTAAGTTCCATATTTTTTTTAATCATATGTGAACCTATTGTCAAAAAGTTCAAGGACAACTAAATTATTTGAATAGAAACTAGTCAGACTAACATTTGGTGGGGAATGATACCACGAAATCCATCTAAACTCTGGTAAATAAACAACGAAATCCCCATCCAAGGTCCCATAAGATAATCTCAAGAACCTCAAATTTTTAAACCTTCCAATTTCTTCATGGCTAATTGAGATATGAGAACTTCTCCGTAGATCAAGCGCTTCAACATCTTGATAACTCTGTCAATAAATCAATTGCCGTGTTTAATTGAAGTTTGTCAGTGACTAGTAATTTTATTTACGATTTTAATGAAAGAAATAGAAGAAAATATCATGAACAAAAAGTTGGATCCTCAAAGGCAGGATGTCACTTTTTCTATTGAACCCTATAGTTGTCTTACCTCTTCTGTTCTTATGAAATCGAGGAACTCCTCGCTCGTCCACACCGTACTCCACTTCTTGAGATTTTTAGCATGTCCAGCATCACCTCGACGAAGGATTTCCCGTCCCAGTTATCTCGGCGGTCATGCATCCAAAATTTGTTGTCCATTATCCTGATCAAAGACTTCCTAACAAGGACCTCAATGTTAGGATACAATTCACAAGACTCTCACATATAATTGGCATTAGTAATATCATCATTGATGAAAAAGCATGCGATATTGAGAAAAATATCACGCTGAATATCCTCTAAGGTATCAAAGCTAATCCTCAATGTCTCTTGTACCTCTTTATATGACATTTTCATTAATTTTTTTAACATATTCTCCCATTTACGTTTGGGCACTCCATAAAGTAATGAACCTATGACTTCAAGGGCCAAATGAAGGCACCCAAGTGTATAGACAATATCTATTGAGAGGTTGTCAAAATCAAAATCCTTAGCCGGAGAACCTTCCCGATCGGTGGACTGTTGGCAGCAATCCTGCGACAACGATCTATGACTGTGCAGCGGTTGTGCGATGGTCGTGCGGCGGACGTGCGATAGTGATGCGGTGATCATGCGACGGTCGTGCGGCATTCGTGCGACGATCGTGCGGCGGTCAAATAAATAAATAAATAAGTCAAATAATGTACGAGACAGCCGTTATAAATTGAGATGAAACCATACCTTAATTAAGTCCCATATTTTTTTAATCATATGTGAACCTATTGTCAAAAAGTTCAAGGATAGCTAATTGAACAGAAACTAGTTACGCTAACATTTGGTGGGGAATGATACCACGAAATCCATCTCAACTATGGTAAATAAACAACGAAATCCCCATCCAAGTTCCATATGATAATCTCAAGAACCTCAAATTTTTAGACCTTCGAATTTTTCATGGCTAATTGAGATATGAGAACTCCTCCGTAGATCAAGTGCTTCAACATCTTGATAACTCTGTCAATAAATCAATTGCCGTGATTAATTGAAGTTTGTCAGTGACTAGTAATGTTATTTACAATTTTAATGAAAGAAATGGAAGAAAAGATCATGAGCAAATAGTTGGATCCTCAAGGGCAGGATGTCACTTTTTCATTTGAACCCTATAATTGTCTTACCTCTTAAGTTCTTATGAAATCGCGGAATTCCTCGCTCGTCCACACCCTACTCCACTTGAGATTTTTAGCATTTCCAGCATCTCCTTAACGAAGGATTTCCCGTCCCCGCTTCTCTCCGTTGGTCATGCATCCAAAATTTGTTGTCCATTATCCTGATCAAAGACTTCCTAACAATGACCTCAATGTTAGGATACAATTCACAAGACGCTCACATATAATTGACGTTAGTAATATCCTCATTGATGAAAAAGCATGCGATATTAATAAAAATATAACGCTGAATATCCTCTAAGGCATCAAAGCTAATCCTCAATGTGTCCCGTACCTCTTTATGAGGCATTTTATTTAATTGTTTTAATGTATTCTCCCATTTATGTTTGGGCCCTCCATAAAGTAATGAACCACAGTGACTTCAAGGGCCGAGGAAGGCACCCAGAATATAGACAATATCTATTGAGAGGTTGTCAAAATCAAAATCCTTTGCCGGAGAACCTTCCACAGTCGGTGGGCTGTTGGTAGCAATCTTGCAACGACGATCTACGATTGTGCAGCGGTGGTGCGATGGTTGTGCGGCGGTCGTGTGACGTTCGTGCAGCGGTCATGCGGCGATCGCACGACGGTCGTGCGCGGTCAAATAAATAACTAAATAAGTCAAATAGTGTACAAGATAGCCGTTATAAATTGAGATGAAACCATACCTTAATTAAGTCTCATATTTCTTTAATCATATGTCAACCTATTGTCAAAAAGTTCAAGGACAGCTAAATTATTTAAATAGAAACTAGTCACACTAACATTTGGTGGGGAATGATACCACGAAATCCATCTCAACTCTAGTAAATAAACAACGAAATCCCCATCCAAGGTCCCATACGATAATCTCAAGAACCTCAAATTTTTAAACCTTCCAATTTCTTCATGGCTTATTGAGATATGAGAACTCCTCTGTAGATCAAGTGCTTCAACATCTTGATACCTCTATCAATAAATCAATTGTCGTGTTTAATTGAAGTTTGTTAGTGACTAGTAACTTTATTTACGATTTTAATGAAAGAAATGGAAGAAAAGATCATGAGCAAAAAGTTGGATCCTCAAAGGCAGGATGTCACTTTTTCATTTGAACCCTATAGTTCTTATGAAATCGAGCAACTCCTCGCTCGTCCACACCTTACTCCACTTCTTGAGATTTTTAGCATCTCCAGCATCTCGTCAACGAAGGATTTCCCGTTCCAAGTCTATTAGGTGGTCATGCATCCAAAATTTGTTGTCCATTATCCTGATCAAAGACTTCCTAACAAGAACCTCAATGTCAGGATACAATTCACAAGACTCTCACATATAATTGGCATTAGTAATATCATCATTGATGAAAAAGCATGCGATATTGAGAAAAATATCACGTTGAATATCCTCTAAGGTATCAAAGCTAAATCCTTAATGTGTCTTGTACCTCTTTATGAGGCATTTTCATTAATTGTTTTAATGTATTCTCCCATTTATGTTTGGGCCCTCCATAAAGTAATGAACCTATGACTTCAAGGGCCAAAGGAAGGCACCCGGTAATATAGACAATATCTATTGAGAGGTTGTCAAAATCAAAATCCTTTGCCGGAGAACCTTCCACGGTTGGTGGGCTGTTGGCAGCAATCCTTCGATGACGATCTACAATTGTGCAGCGGTGGTGCGACGGTCGTGCGGCGGTCGTGGGACGGTCGTGCGGCGATCGCGCAACGGTCGTGCGGCATTCGTGCGACGGTCGTGCGGCGGTGAAATATATAAATAAATAAGTCAAATAATGTACAAGACAGCCGTTATAAATTTAGATGAAACCATACCTTAATTAAGTCTCATATTTTTTTAATCATATGTCAACCTATTGTGAAAAAGTTCGAGGACAACTAAATTATTTGAACGGAAACTAGTCACACTAACATTTGGTGGAGAATGATACCATGAAATCCATCTAAACTCTGGTAAATAAACAACGAAATCCCCATCCAAGGTCCCAAAAGATAATCTCAAGAATCTCAAATTTTTAAACCTTCTAATTTCTTCATGGCTAATTGAGATATGAGAACTCCTCTGTAGATCAAGTGCTTCACCATCTTGATACCTCTGTCAATAAATCAATTGCCGTGTTTAATTGAAGTTTGTCAGTGACTAGTAATTTTATTTACGATTTTAATGAAAGAAATGGAAGAAAAGATCATGAGTAAAAAGTTGGATTCTCAAAGGTAGGATGTCACTTTTTCATTTGAACCCTATAGTTGTCTTACCTCTTCTGTTCTTATGAAATCGCGGAACTCCTCGCTCGTCCACACCCTACTCCACTTGAGATTTTTAGCATCCCCAGCATCTCCTTGACGAAGGATTTCCCGTCCCGCTTCTCTCCGCTGGTTATGCATCCAAAATTTGTTGTCCATTACCCCGATCAAAGACTTCCTACCAAGGACCTTAATGTTAGGATACAATTCACAAGACTCTCACATATAATTGGCATTAGTAATATCCTCATTGATGAAAAAGCATGCGAGATTGAGAAAAATATCACGCTGAATATCCTCTAAGGCATCAAAGCTAATCCTCAATGTGTCTTGTACCTCTTTATGAGGCATTTTCTTTAATTGTTTTAATGTATTCTCCCATTTATGTTTGGGCTCTCCATAAAGTAATGAACCTATGACTTCAAGGGCCAAAGGAAGGCACCTCGTAGTATAGACAATATCTATTGAGAGGTTGTCAAAATCAAAATCCTTTGCCGGAGAACCTTCCACGGTTAGTGGGCTATTGGCAGCAATCTTGCGACGACGATCTATGATTGTGCAGCGGTGGTGCAACTGTCGTGCGGCGGTCGTGCGGCGATCATGCGACGGTCATGCGGCTTTCGTGTGACGGTCGTGCGGCGGTCAAATAAACAAATCAATAAGTCAAATAATGTACCAGACAGCCGTTATAAATTGAGATGAAACCATACCTTAATTAAGTCCCATATTTTTTTAATCATATGTGAACCTATTGTCAAAAAGATCAAGGACATCTAAATTACTTGAACAGAAACTAGTCACACTAACATTTGGTGGGGAATGATACCACGAAATCCTTCTCAACTCTGGTAAATAAACAACGAAATCCCCATCCAAGGTCCCATAAGATAATCTCAAGAACCTCAAATTTTTAAACCTTCCAATTTCTTCATGGCTAATTGAGATATGAGAACTCCTCCGTAGATCAAGTGCTTCACCATCTTGATACCTCTGTCAATAAATCAATTTCCGTGTTTAATTGAAGTTTGTCAGTGACTAGTAATTTTATTTACGATTTTAATGAAAGAAATGGAAGAAAAGATCATGAGCAAAAAGTTGGATCATCAAAGGCAGGATGTCACTTTTTCATTTGAACCCTATAGTTGTCTTACCTCTTCTGTTCTTATTAAATCGAGGAACTCCTCGCTCGTCCACACCCTACTCCACTTCTTGAGATTTTTAGCATCTTCAGCATCTCCTTGATGAAGGATTTCCCCTCCCAGGTCTATCAGTTGGTCATGCATCCAAAATTTGTTGTCCATTATCCTACTCAAAGACTTCCTAATAAGGACTTCAATGTCAGGATACAATTCACAAGACTCCCACATATAATTGGCATTAGTAATATCCTCATTGATGAAAAAGCATGCGAGATTGAAAAAAATATCACGCTGAATATCCTCTAAGGTGTCAAAGTTAATCCTCAATGTGTCTTGTACCTCTTTATGAGGCATTTTCTTTAATTGTTTTAATGTATTCTCCCATTTATTTTTGGGCTCTCCATAAAGTAATGAACCTATGTCTTCAAGGGCCAAAGGAAGGCACCCGGTAGTATAGACAATATCTATTGAGAGGTTGTCAAAATCAAAATCCTTTGCCGGAGAACCTTCCACGGTCGGTGGGCTGTTGGCGGCAATCCTGCAACGACGATCTACAATTGTGGAGCGGTCGTGCGACGGTTGTGCAGCAGTCGTGCGGCGATCGTGCGACGGTCGTGCAGCATTCGTGCGGCATTCGTGCAACGGTCAAATAAATAAATAAATAAGTCAAATAATGTACAAGACAGCCGTAATAAATTGAGATAAAACCATACCTTAATTAAGTCCCATATTTTTTAATCATATGTGAACCTATTGTCAAAAAAATCAAGGACAACTAAATTATTTGAACGGAAACTAGTCACACTAACATTTGGTGGGGAATGATACCATTAAATCCATCTCAACTCTGGTAAATAAACAACGAAATCCCCATCCAAGGTCCCATAAAATACTTTGCACTTCATATGTGCACGCTTTGATATTCCTTTGCACTTTGCTTTGTCCAACATTGGCACAAACTTTGTAGCGGTACATTCTTTGATCCCAATAGCACGGTTCCATTTACTTTTTCCCTTTAGAGTCACTAGCCATGACTATTGACAAATTGATCAACTCATTGTGTCAATCCGAGAAGGTGGAGTGAAGAAGTAGAAGCATGGTGTCGTCTGTTGTGCAAGCAAAGCTATTCCAAAAAGAGTATAGATAATGAAGCATGACATCTCCAAAGAGCGCAAATAATTCAATGTGATCATGATCTCGATCTTAAGTTTCCATTATATTCACAAATTAGAGGGAAATATGAAAGTAATAGGTGTAGGTAAGACCAACACATAAATCATGAGCATTCATTGGACTTTGTGTCATACTTGTATGCAAGAGAATTACGGAACATATAATTGCCATTTGCCACCACAAAAAAGAAGCAAAATTAAACGAGATCATAATAGATAATTGAGGAACAAACCCTAGCATTTTGCATTAAAATGATTTAACAATATTTTATGATTTTCATAGGATTGTTTTAATCTAACAAAAACAACTAGTATGCAGTTGCGCGTGTTAAAAGCACAAGCATAAAGATTTCTGGAAACTTTTGTTGAGGGTATAGTCAATAAAGGTTGGGCATTCTCTGGTTTGAGACATTAATAAGATATATGTGCCATAGCCAATTTAAAATACTCAGACTCGGATAGTGCAAATTTGAATTTGTGTTCCAGCCAGAGGACACTGCTACAATGAATCAATCCTCGTTTTTCAATATTTCAGCTATTCAATTCATTGTGAATTTATATTAAGAAAATTTGAATATTGCAAGAAAGGCTACATAAACTATGAACGAGTATATTTTAAATTTCACATATTTTCTTTTCTCTTTTCATCATTCATTTTACTTGGTATTTGAATCAAGTAAATTCTTGTGTACAGTGTCACATACATACTTAACTCAAGCTATAATCAACTTACACTCAATTTAAAATAACAATCCATCGGAAGTCATGGCATATCATGCAACTTGTTTTCATAATTTTTCGCTATGATGGGAAATCATTCGCAAAATAACTTATAAGGGCTTCATATAAGCTTACGTTAGAAGATCAACCAACTTCAACGGCAAGTTATGAAATACACAAAAATCGCTGGGGGTAAAGTAATAATTCTACTGAAATGCAGAGTTCAAAACAATGAACCTACAGCTACGATACAAAAATATTTGTGAAAAATAATCGGACCTTAAGGCTCTATTTGTTTTGCGGAAAATAATTTCCTGAAAAACGTTTTTTGGATTTTCCAATGTTCGTTTCACGGAAAATGAATTCATTGGGGAAAATGTTTTCCATGAAATGAAAAAAGTTTTCTAAATTAGGGGAAAATATTTTCCACTTTCTCACTTGATATCTCTTATCTCACACCTCTACAAATCCTCACTCCATCTTCTTCTTTCTTCTTCTTCTTTTTTCTTTCTTTATTCAAATTATTTTTTAATTTTTTTTTTCTTTTTAATTCGAGTTATTTTTAATTTCCTTTTTCTTTTCTTTTTTTCTTTTTTTTTTTCTTTTCTTTTCTTTGTTTCCCATATTCTTCTTTCTTGACTAGTCGTCGGCCGTTCCTAGACGAACCTCGAGCTCATCAATCTTGAGCTCGCTCTACACTCTTGCTTATCATTTTTTTTATTTACTCTATCCAGCAGTTGTACATTGCTTAAGCAAAGGGCTCTACATGCTTTGCTTATTTTTCATTTTGTTTATTAGAACACAAAAGACGCAAAGGAAGAATAGGCCACTCAATTGGAAGATTCTCATTAGGGTTGTATATACTTTGCTTCTTTTCTCTTTTGCTTCTTTTTAAAATCCATACCAACATTTTTTTGAGTAAATGAGCATTTGGCGACAATGAGGAAACAAAGATATGAAGCAAGTTTGTCCAAATTTAAAGGCAAGTTCATATTTGATGGATTTATAAGTCAGTAAGTGATGCATGCCTAAGTGATGAAGTCTTAGAAAATATTTTCCTTACCAAACACTGGAAAATATTTCCCAAAACATTTTTAGTTTTTATTCGAACACTATAAAATATTATTATTTCTTGGAAAATGATTTATGGGAAAATATTTTCTAGAAATGATCTATTTTGCGCAAAACAAACAAACGCTAAATCACGTTGTACGCAAATGAATTAATTTATAGATAAAAAAAATCTTTGTTTGAAATTTTATACAAATTCCAAAAATGAAGTTCTATCAAGGGAAAAAGTCACAAAAAATCTCAAATTTTGTCCAGTGTGACAAATTTACCGTTAACTTTTTTCTGACACAAAAAAACCAAACTTTGTCAACTGTGACATATTTACCATAAACTTTTTAGACAAAGGGCATTTTCGTTTTAAATTTTTTCTTTTTTTTCCTTTCGTTTCTTTTTTTTTTTTTTTTTCTTTTTTTTTTTTTTTTTAGGAAAGCCAAACTCAAGCGAGAGCTGCCATTGCTGACATTAGGCAAGGGCGGCACTTGCCTAGATTGACAAGGTTGAGTGAGGACAGCCCTCGCTAGATCCAATGAGGGCAACCCTCACCCGTGTCGAGGGAGAGCGACCCTCACCTAGGCTAGATCTAGTGAGGAATGCACTAGCCCGACGCCAATGAGTGCCGCCCCTTGCCAAATTCGGGGAGGGCGAACCTCATCTGACATTGGTGAGGACGGCCCCACCTGAGTCCAGCTTCCCTCCGTCATGGCCGGCGAAGGGAAGAGAGAAGAAGAAAAAAGAACAAAAAGAAAAGAAAATAAAAAGTAAAAGATTAAAATGCTTTATAATTTGGGATAAGTGTGTCACACGGGTATAATTTTGGAATTTTTGTAATACGAAATTTTTTTTGGGGAAATGTGTTACAATTAATAAAGTTTAGAGTTTTTTGTGTTACAAAAAAAGTTTAAGATAAATTTATCACACTAGACAAAGTGTGAGATTTTTAGGGGTCTTTTCTCTTGCATCAATAACTATGAGAAAAACTTCATCACTTCTTTATCATAAAAAACTTCAAATAGTCAATGAAAAAAACTTTATATGTCATCTATGATAATTTACAGTAAAATTATCCATAAAATTTTAAACCTATTTCACTTTTATCAATTTATTCATGAACCTTCAATTTTACCAATTAAGTCGTAAACATTTTCACATTTTGCTAATTGAGTCTATCTAACCAATTTTGATTGGAAATTACTAATGTGGCTGGTGCGAACATAGCACTTTTTAATTATATTTTAATGATATTTTAATAATGTTTTACTAATTTTTTGAATTTTTATGCTATTTTCTTCCTTTTTTTTTTTTAAACTTTTTTTAGGGTTTTGGATGGCCAACGAGGAGTGAGCTTCGCTGGCCACCCTCACCAACCCTCCATCCAAAACCCTAAAAAAAAATAAAAGAGAAAAGCATAAAAATTCAAAATATTATTAAAATGTCATTAATAAATACTCAAGTTGAAGCGATGGGCTTTCCCTATTGAGATCTACACCAAGCAATTCACTATGGTTAAAAGGACCCCGTGACAACGATACAAAAGTGCCGCATCAGCATTGACTATCCATGTTAGCAATTCCTAGCCAAAATTAATCGGATTAACTCAATTGGCAAACTTTAAAAATATTTAGAACTCAACTAGCAAAATTAAAAAGTTTACGACTAAATAGGCAAAAGTATAATAAGTTCATGACTTTTTTGAAAAATTTTTCCAATAATTTACACTATCATTCTTAGTGAATATTAAATTATTTATGTTCCATTTATTACACAAAAATGAATGAATTGAAAATTATTTTTTAAATATAACTGATAGGGGAAATATTATATTTATGCTCAATTTATCAAATATATGTTTACAAAATGAATGATCGGGAAAATATTTTCATTGTTTACGAAAATGATTAGAATCAAATTATTATTGATAATGAAATTTTTTTATTGGTTACTTATTTTAAGTAACACTATCAATCATTTTTTTATAAAAAAATTTTCAAATTATTCATTTTTCTTGAAATAAACAAAATATTAATTATATTTTGAATTCAGTATTGCAAAACTTAAGAGGTTCACTTGGCCATATAACAAAAATGTGTGAGAATTTGTTAGGATCCAATATTAAAACAATAATGTTTACCCAATAATTAAGAAAGTCATTGATTACCATTAAGTGGGAGAATTTTTTTACTTTTAATAGTTAATGAAAAATTATTACCATTGATAACAATTTATATATAAACATCATAAATGATGAAAATATTTGTAGTTCGTCTATTTTTATAAATAATATAAATTATCTTTTTTTAAAAATTATTTATAATATTATTTATTTTTACGAAATAAAGGAAACCTTAAGTGAGCCAAACCCGGCCGGTTCCAATCTAGCTCCACAATCTAACCCAGACCAATTCTCACCCTTGTCTATTGGTATCCTCATTTTCTGTCTTTGGACGAATCTTCTTCTTGAGCTTAGAACCATAGCCAAACTCAAGTGGTAGCTGGAGAATACATTTATTAGGAAAAGCTGACTCCAGAACGATGCAAGGCCCCAAGCCGAGTTCAAGTTCCAAGAAAAAGGGCACGAGATGACCGTGCACACATCTCGGGTCGGGTCGGCACGATGGGAAATGTATTGGGCTTGGTCTGGCCTGCCAGACAATCACTTCACTCATTTAATGGTGGGCCTATCGAGGCCCGGTGGGTCTTTCATTTCAGTCGCCTTCATACTGGAAAAGGGCCCTCTTCCAGCTGCAGCCTTGCCAGCCCCCTCCATCACAGGCCCGGTTTCTTTCCATCGTCCCCCAAACGCGGCCCTCTGGACACAGCTCGTCGCCTTATCTTGCTCTTCCTCTCGGCCCTCCATCACAACGCCGCAAACGCGGCCCTCTGGTCGCTTGCCTCCACCCTCCATCGTCATCCTCCCTCTTGGACATGTGCGTCGAAACGTGTCGAGGAACGTTGAGAGAGAGAGAGTAGAGAGAGACCAAGATTTGCAAGGGGCTTTTCATCTCTAACAAGATCAGCTAGATCAATTTCACCTCACATTGCAAACCTAGATTACCGATTCTCCTAACATGTGAAAGATCAAGCCTAGTACTATGCTAATAACTAATAGAACTTACATATGAAGCATGGGACAAGTACTCCTCTTTCCGCCAAGTACACCGTGATAGCGTAGATACATTATAGGAGGCAGCAAAAGGGGGACTTCGACACTTTCCCTATGCAACTCCTCAAGTTACTCGCAACACCTCAGTCTCCGTTTCTCTCTGGATCTCTATACCCGGCACTACGTTTACAGTCCCCAAATCATCCACCTTCAAATCTGCATTCAACTGTTGCTCCATCTTATCAACCTTCGATGACCACGTCAAAGGTTCACACTAAGCTCTTACCTTAGAACATCTATCGGCCGCTGGGGAATCTCCAACTCTTCACATATTTAGGCTCTTCCATAAGCTTCACCTGTTTTTGAATACCGTCTAAATCTCTCTCTATAATTGATTTATCACTCTTACTTTTGAAGTTAACCTCTATATAACCAGGTGAATCATCATCTATGCACCACAATCTATTTTTGTTCACCCTATGTGCATAACCTGGGAATATGCATCTCCTCACCCTTAACTGTAGCGTGTCATGACCCACATGAGCAAGCCAAGGCAATCAGACAATCTAACTCTGGTGTAATTAGCATGCTTACGTAACTAGGTTTCCTCAGGAGTGCTACAAAAAAATTGCTAGTGACAGTGAGTTGTGCACTGAATTCAAGACCGTATGGCTGCTTCAACCTAGAAATTCTCACCCAATCTAGCATTGAAGAGTAAAGAGCGAGCTCTTCCCAATATAATTCTTTTCATCAATTCTGCAACTCCTATCTGTTGTATTGTGTCGACAACAATGCTATATTTTACTATGTCTTCTTGAGCAGAAGATTGGCTTAACTACTTCGAATCAAACTCCAACCCTTTCAGTTTTCAACCACATTGTCTTTCTTCTTATCTACTTGTCCAATCATTACTTTCAACGTGGTGAACTGACCAAACACCTCAATATCGTGTTTGAAAAAATAGACCCAGGCTTTTTTATAAAAATCATTCAAGAAAAGACAACAAGACTTGGCACCTGCCTTTGACTGCACCTAAGAAGGCCCCTACAAGTCTAAGTGGATGTAATCCACCACATAGATTCCAGTTTGTTAGGCAAAATGGCGGAAGTGTGGAACAAACGCAAAACGATCGAATGTGGTATAGATGCGGCACGGACATAGACAATTTATGTGGCTCGGTTAGGGATGGCTAGTCCATGGGAAGAGATCTAAAGAGATGTTCAACTAAATTAATAGGAGAAGATCACGATCGGTCGAAACACATTCCTAGACCCTGAACAAAGCTGAAAAGTCTCAGACTCAAATGGAACAAGATCGAAAATGTGTACTTTTCACGTTCACACTCCTTGGCGGCTCTCTCAACTCTCACTTGTGCTGGGCCTTCGTTCTTGGTGAAAACCGGTCAAGACTCGTGTTTTGAATCATCCTCAGGCATGTCCAGACGTTCGCACAAAGTGGGCCGGTTGTCCAACCAAAGCTTGGTCGGACGTTCCACTTGGACCCATGAATTTCGCCAAGAAATTCAAGACGTCCGCCCCGTGTCAGCTCAAGCCATACGTCCGATTCCAACGTCGGACGTCAAACGGACACCCGATCTTGAAGTCGGGACTCATAGTAACTTGGACACCCATTTTTGCTCATTTTCGGACATTCGAACCTAGTCAACAGACATCCGACTCCGAAGTCGCGCAAACCAAGACCATTTCGCTTGCTGCAAATGTTCCAAACTTTAATCTCGAATCGGTTCCAAATTGTATTTGGTCTGAGTTTAGAGCCACATTCGACGTCCATCTTTATTAAGTCGAGCAATTATGGAGTTGGTTACAGAGTTGCGTTGTACTTAAGCATTTAATGTGCGAATTTGTAGTTTATCCAATGTAGATAGGAGTGTCATGTGATTGGATCATTTGATGAAAGTCCATGAAGAGAATTGATTCCCTAGACAGCTACATGTATGTATGTCTTAGGAGATGAATGTATATGCGCATGTCGAATCAACAAGACATCAATGCGGTGACAAACTTGCCCAATGGGCTGATGATTTTTCATTGTCGCCTTGAATCAAACATTCCAACAGAGGGCGAAGTAGATTCCAACCTTATTCAAACCTTTTTTTTTTTTTTGGTGAACAAATGGATCTTTCTCATAGGCTTTAGTGCCTACCTCACATGATGCTAACCATTGGGATTCGCATTTATAAGAACACAGCTAAAATAAGTGTTGTCAGGTAAAAGTGATCATAAATTCCTACCAAAAATCTGCTTTTACACATCCAAACAGATGTAAGTAAGTGATTTCTGGCGAAATTGATTAGAAAATGTTTAGGATTAAATTGAAAAAATTAGAATTAATTAGATAATTTCCTTCTACATGTATGTATGTCCTAGGAGGTTGACATATATGTGCATATCCAACCAACAAGTCATCGTTGTGGTGACAAACTTGCCCAATAAATAAATGATTTTTTGTTAGGCCTTAAACTGACATTGCAACGGTGGGCAAAGTAGATTCCAACTTACCCAAATCTACTCTTTTATTTTATTTTATTTAAAAAAAAAACAAATGGGCATTTCTTATTTGCATTAATGCTTACCTCACACGGTGTCCAAATGTGCGAATTTAAATTTCTTAAATCACACTTAAAATAAGCACCATAAGCTTAAAGTTACCTTCAATTCCTACCAAAAGTACATTTGAACATTCAAAAGGTTCATCTAGAATCTATCGTAAGCACACATTAAATAAGTATACTTAGTAGTTTTTTTTTTTTTTTTTTTTGGTCGAAGAGTATACTTAGTAGTTAAATTATTGAAAATCATGTGTCAAGAATTTGGAGAGTGATCTTCTCTTGCACGGTTGGTGTCAAATAAATAAATGATTTTTCGTTAGGCCTTAAAATGGACATTGCAACGGTGGGCAAAGTAGGTTCCAACTTACCCAAACCTACTCTTTTCTTTTCTTTTATATTTTTTAAACAAATGGGCATTTCTCATGTCCATTAATGCTTACCCCACATGGTGTCCAAATGTACGAATTTAAATTTCTTATATCTCACTTAAAATAAGCTCCGTAAGCTTAAAGTTACCTTTGAACATTCAAAAGGTTCATTTATAATCTTTCCTAAGCACACATTAAATAAGTATACTTAGTAGTTAAATTATTGAAAATCATGTGTCAAGAATTTGGAGAGTGATCTTCTCTTGCACGGTTGGTATCAAAAGCTGGGATATGCAGTCGACAAAGTGGACTGAAAGAGAGGCCCGACGTGGAATTCAAAGGCACGTGACCTTGACTTCTTTGCGAAACATTCAATGCCGGTCTCCAAACGCATTTAACGTGCGGGGACCACGTCTGCAAGTTGTTGCCCAATTGATTGAAGTGATTATTCGCTGAGTGTAAGCAGAAAGTATTCACTTGAGTGTATAGTACACGCATAAATAACTTTACATGAGAGATCCACCCTATTCAATGGTCCTCCTGACTGACTGATATAATTTCTCATTTCGATGTCTTCTGTCACTTACAGAGAATGGAGACAATTTATAAAAGCAAGGTCTTTTTGCATGATATGGAATTCAAACGATCGTGATTTGGACGAGACGGGTGTCATTGATTTGGCTAAAATCAAACCTAAGTTGGATAAATATGTAGATCTTACACATGTGACATAAATTAGGATAAGCCAACTCAATTAAAAGGTGCATTTATTTCGTGACGTTCAAAAAAGGTTTTTCTAGCTTTGATTCTTTATATTACTTCAAACAACGAGTTACAACGAGTTAATAAAAAAAAACGTTGTTATTAATAGCACCTATGCCGAAACATCTTTGTTAATATTAGAAACATTTTTTATTCATTCACTTTGCCAAGAAAATAAACAATATTAAAAATTAGTAAAATATTTTTCAAATTATTGATCTTGCGT
Source organism: Eucalyptus grandis (assembly GCF_016545825.1). NCBI lineage: Eukaryota > Viridiplantae > Streptophyta > Magnoliopsida > Myrtales > Myrtaceae > Eucalyptus > Eucalyptus grandis. The sequence continues at coordinate 32,502,094 of NC_052618.1, forward strand.
GGAATAAATGCACCCCCTAATTATTCACTCACTCAAAGATTATTCCCCTTTAAAATGTTGCATTAAAGATAAAAAGTCTTTCCGACGAAACCTTTCATCACATCTCATTCCCCCTACCTGAGCCTAATTTAATTGGAGCAATAGTTTCCTTCAAGTTGAAAGTCCAACCTTACTTTAAAGTTAGACGAATTTCAAAGCAAGAATCCTGCCGACCACAAGATAGCATTATTTAAGAACATTCACATATCTTTTGCTGAAAAATAATGTATTTGTCTAGGGAGGGTTAAAATGGGTACAGGCTCTTTCTGTTTTCTCAGTGGGCGTATGTGCTTAAAAAGTGTATTACAATTTGGTCCGGTGTTGATGTTACCATGTGATATAGTCAAATCATCTTGATGTGGACTTGAAATTGACTCACATAACAACTACCCCATATTATGACATTGCTGACGGGTGTTTTTTTTTTTTTTTGCTCAATAAGCTGACGGGTGTTGACATGCATATTATTATGCCCCATCTTCATTATTACATTTAATCCTTCTCTTTTTTTAAAGGCATACCTTTTTTGTTTTTGTTTTTTTTTTTTTTTTTTTTTTTTAACTTTTGAGGGCCATAGGCTAAAGATGACATCGATGAAAAAATACAAGGACGGCCGCATTGGATTTTTCCTAGAAAGATCACGCGCTGTCAATTATTATAGTGGGTGCCTTCAAATGCCCAACCCTGTCATATGCGACAAACTCCATAAGCTTCTAGATATGATATGTTCATTGCTAGATGCTCCGAAAGAAAAATACAGCTTGAATCATCATCATGACCTAAAGCTAGAATGGTGCGTTTAACCTCGAAAAGGTTTGCATTTTACCCCCTCTGAATTTGGATTTTGTGACACTTATTGATGCTGTCAACTTTTTTTTCGTTAGGGTGTGCCACACGCATACTTTTTTAAATTGATAAAGTGCAACTGTTTTTCAAAAATATATCAAATGCACCTTAAAAGTACCGGAATTGAGGAGAAAAAGGTCCATTTGAGTGAACAGCATAAAATGAAAATTTTGATATCATCAGCCCTTAAAAGTACCGGAATTAGCAAAATATTCTGAAGTATTTAAAAGGGTAAATAGGCAAATAAGTAAATAAATAAAACGGAATAAATAAATTGCTATTAATTAACAAACACTGCAAGATTTTTTTTAACCATTCGAAATGGTCATTAATTGACTGATATCGCCGTTGGAAAGTATCTTCACTAATTTAATGTGTAAAATTTGCGAAAGCTTAATGAAGACTATGCAATCATAAGCAATAAAATGATGTTAAAGTGTCAAAATCATATCACTTCAAATCAATCTTTAACTCAAGTTTTAATTTCGAATCTCTTGGAATTTTCGTTTTTCATAATTTTTATTTAAACTAATTCTCTTTTTAAACTCTTCATATTTTAAATAAATTCATCTTCTGTTTGTTTATATTTTCCTTAATTCGATCGATTAAAAAATTAAACTATAAATTTAAAGATGGCAGTTATCTTATTCATTTTGCAAGTAAATGTAAAGTCCAGTGCATCAGGTGACAATAATTAAAGCTGGCCACAATTTTCCTCAATGTCAGTGACCTTAAAGTATATTGAATCCCATAGGGAGTCAACCCATTTTTCCTCTTTGCATAAGATATCTACAAATATTTGTAGCCATATTCACAACATCATGAGACTCTATTGATACAAAACCATATTGCCTAGAATCTGATAAAACAACTTAAATATTCACTTACAGGAGACTATTCCCCTTTGATATGACTCTTTGCATCAAAGACAAACGTCTAACCAAAGAAATCTTTCATCATATCTCATTTCCCACTTTCTTAATTTTTTGTGAGAAATAAGCCGCTGTCCAACTGGAGCCTAATTCATTAGAGTTACAATTTCCCTCAAGTTGGTAGTCCAATCAAATTATAAAGTAGATTTCCAAGCAAGGATCCTGCCAACCGTAAGATGACATTACTTTGGAGTATTAATATATGAGTTAAGACGAATTATTTTTTAGTGTCATATACCATCACATTTATTCCCACTTACTCAAACATAACATATGCAACAAAATATTCTAAGAGCAGAATTTTCAGTAACAGTACTTTGAACACACTTTTTCGAGAATCAAACATTTGATCTTAATCAATGGAAATCTATTTACCGAGTTACTCACCATATTAAGCTCATCAACCATACATTAGAGAGCATGGACTGTTTACAGTAATATTTTGCTCATTAACTCAAAAACTCTCATGAGCTTCATTGGCATTAATGTGGTGTCTCACTATGTCCTCTCCTTGCAGAGTTCATTTAACAACTCCGAGCAAAAGTTCTTACTATTATCAATCCACACATGTTTAGTTGTCTTTCAAGTCTCCTTTAGATCAAACTTAGACCTCCACACAAAATCTTAGGCCCTCTCAAGTAGTCATCAACAACTATTAACATGAATCTAGCAATAAGCCTACAAATGTTTGAGCAAACCAACTCTACAATCTTCATGGATTCTCCAATAGTCATATTAAATTGCATTTTTTTCTATTTGCCTAAATCACAGTACCCACATGCATTTAGTTTATCAATCACATAACCATACAACATATTCCTTTTACAAGGAACCTTTAGGTTTCTCTTGCTGATGTACCCCAAAAGCATATACCACAATATATACTTTCAAACGTCTCCACAACGGAATCTATCACTATCTCTCCTTGAAACTCATATAAGCCACTATCCTTAATGCCTCTCGTCATCATTGTAGGACCTCAAACAACCTTTAGAATTCCACATTCTAAAGTATATTGACACCTAGCTTAAGGATAGTAGGTTTTTTTCAATTTTGGAGCATGCCTTTCTTCGGTTAATGTCCCTGTGATATTGTCAAACATTTTGATTCCAATATTGTCAATACCCACAACGCCAAAACTAAATTGTTCTCTAATTGCCATTCAATACTATCCATGCAATGATAAGTAGTAAAGTTAATGCTTGGTGTAGTGTGAAACAAGCAATCATAATTCATAATTCATTATTCAAACAATGAATAAATTATCCCTCTTCAAGACACTATTAGCTATTGCAATAATATCACCTCATATCATATTTAATATTTGGATCTCAAATAACAAACCCTATTTAGCCAACTCAAACTAGGAACTCAACTCCAAGATAGAAAAGTATTTCAATAATTCTTGACTTGTTTCAGTGTGAAACCACAAATTCCATTTGAATTTGGAATATTTCTATTTGGATCATATTCCTTCGTTGGTTCAAGTTTGAGACATATATATGACATACCTCATTTCCCACTTTCTTAACTTTTATAGGAAATGAACCCTTGTTCAACTCGAGCTTAACTTAGTGGAGAAGCAATTTCCCTCTGAGCAAAATGTCCAATCTTAGCATAAAGTTAACGAAGCAATAATCCTGCCAAGCACAAGGTAACATTACTTTAAAGCATTTACACGTGAATCTAGAGGAATGATCTTTCAATACTATGACTCGGTGCAAATGATTTATTTGTCTAGGGAGGATAAAAATGGGTATAGGCTCTTTCTGTTTTTCAATTGGGCATATGATAAAACTATGTCACGATGTGGTTCTGTGCTAATGTTTTCATGCGAATGTCAAATGATTTTGATGTGGATTTGAAAAGGACAAATGTTTGGTTTTTAACCATTTAAAAATGTTCAACCGCCTCATAATTGTGAGGTTGCCGACAGATGGTGACGTGCATGTCATCATGCCCCCAACTCCATTATCTTTGATTCTTCTCTTTTTTTTTTTACTTTTTTTTTCAAAAGTTATTTGTTTTTGTTTTATTTTTCCCTTTTGAGGGCTCGACGCGTAAAATGAAAATAATGAAAATCAAATCACAAGGTTGAACGCAAAATGCTTTATTTGAAAGATCATGTGCTGTCAATTTAAGATACTATAGTAATTGCCTTCAGATGCCCAACAGCGTCCTATGCGACATATCTTCTCTTAGTGCGATGTGAACATAGTTAGCTGTCATTTGAAAACATAAGTTAATAGTGAAAATTAGCCAAAAAGTCAAATTATAAATCTTTCTATTAGCAAATTCTGAGTCTTTTGATAACTTATCAATTTAATCATAAATATTTTAATAATTTTTCAATTGAATTCTAAATATTTTAATGATTTGTCAATTTTGTTTTTCCGGCTAAATTTCAAAAGTTGCATTGCACCCATCTAAACTTGCAAAATTTCTATACCATTAGAAATTATCCTTAATTGTTCGATTCAACTCATCGTCACTAATTATCCTTAATTTTTATTTGGAAGTATAGGAACAGTATCCTCTTTAGGGGAGAGACCTTGACTATTCCAGCGGTGAAGAATCATCTCTTCAAAGCTGTCAAAGACAAGGTCATCACTTTCAAAAGTGTGGATGATACGTTTAGAAACAAGAGGCTGCAGCGAAGCTGGAGCATTGATCCGATTATCTTCTCAACTGCGGACTCTTCAATTCCTTTAGGGCCCTAGCTTGTCTGAAGTGCCGATACGCTTATACCCTGCTTGTGGTTGCTCCTCGGAGTCTCTTCACTTTTGTCGTTGTTGGTCACGGTTTAAGGTTTAGAGTCTTCCCGGCCTTGCGCAGCCCTCTTTTGCCTCTTGCTAGATTTCCTTTGCCTTTTGTTTAAGCTGTTCTTCACTTGTTTGTTCCGCTCTTTGCGGACTTCTTTTGCATTCTTCCCTTTCGACTTGCATTGGCTGTAAGTTTTATGGCCCTTTTTAATTATTGGTTAAAGCTCAATACAATATTACCCTTTTACCAAAAAAAAAACTCATCGTCACTGCTAAATCATATCTTTAAACGAAAAGATTATAACCTCGATAGATGCCAAATGCAAATTTGATTCGAACCAACATTAACAAACGTCATTATATTATTGCATCCACTTCCAAAACGGTCTAGCTTGGTCCCCGCGAGAGATCTGTCATGATCTTAGGAGATCAATTAGGTTGAATAAATTAGAGGGATCCAAATATTAAAATTGCCCTCTTAGTTTTGGCTTTATGCGTGTCAAAGTCTTATCTAGTTCAAGAATAAGAAAAATTATTCCAATGATTCAGAGATAAGCAAACCCGTAATACGAGGAACAGCTCAAGATCATTAAATTCATTATTAGGCCAGATAATCAAATTATTATTAACCACGTGGTTTAAAAGTCAAACCAAGATTTGTGGAAGCCAATTGATTCGCAGGACCAGATTAGCGGAGCCGAGCCAGCTTTGCCTGTCTGTCTTTGGGTAGAGAGATCTCTACTCGGGCTCCACCAAACCCGTTTGAAGCAAGTTGGTGCCCTTTGACTAACCTAACTAGCCGTTGTCCTCCAATGGATTAATTATCATTATTTTTGTACTTTAGCAATATGGTCGGTTATATTGATCTTGCCTGAAAAATATTTACCTCCAAACGAGATAAGAATTATCTAGGGAAATTTATCAAAAAAGTACTAAATATATTTTACAGTATCTAATTTAATTCTAAACTTTTCAATTTGACTAATTAGTCCAAAATATTTTGATGATTTTTCAATATAATTATTTGGGGCAATTTTGGCCGAAAACCATTGACATGGATGTCAATCACTTTTTGTGGCACGCTAGTGTTGACGTGGAGGTTTTTGTAATTTAAAAAAATACTGAATTTTTTCTTCTTCTTTTTTTCTTTTCTTTTCTTTTCTTTTGCTTGTGGCTAGTCTTGGCAATGGCTAGTGATTAGACTGGCCTTGCAATGAAGATCAAGAATTCAGTCTATATGATGGGTAGCACAACCATCGCGAAGACCAACCACCGGCGAAAAGGAAAAGAAGAGCACAAAACAAGGGGAAAAAAAAAAGAGAGAGAGAGAGGGGAAAATTCCGAAAATTTAGAAAGAATTTGTAAAAATAGTCCATGATAATTGGTGTTGACTACACTGTCATGTTCCAATTACAATTGGTTAGAAGTACTATATTGAAAGATCTTCAAAATGTCTAAAACTAAATTAGCCAAATAAAAACATTTGGGATTGAGTTGACCACCGTATAATGGATTTATGACTTTTTATATAATTATCCTGAATTGTCTACCTACCTTCTATTTTTCTAGGTAACGAACTATGAATGTGTAATGAACTACAAATGATCGTTCGTGGAGTTAAAATTTCATAGATGTGCGCGCCTCCATGCTAGTGGCTCATGAACTTATATAGAGTAACGATAACAGGGGTAGCGATGCCACAAGAGCATTAACTTTTGTTCATCATGCGATCGAGTAACTATAAATTTTTTATTTTTTATTTTGTTCAATCAAGTACCTCAAGTTTCAAAATTAATCTCAATGTCACACCTCTGTTAAATCAATTGCCATGTCACTTGATTCTTGCGAAGGTGGATTACCTAGCAGGTCAAATAATCCATCGATTATGTAAGGGTGATCTCATATTGCATGCAACTTGAAAGGTTCGGATCCTTCATTTATGGAAAAAATAAATGTCTAAGTATATGCTCGCACAAAAGGCAAAAATTCAAGTACTTATGCTATCATTACCCCCATAATAATATTGTAACATTAGAGAAAACGGCTAGAAATGAGCTCCTTTCCTGATGGGAGGCAAACATTGTTCTTTCTTGACCTTACTTCTTAGGAAATAATATCATTTTGAAAAAAAAAAAAAAAGCAATAATGGAACTCCTAATATAAGGTTTTGAAAAGGTTTAGAAATAAATCCAAGGGATTCTATGTCAGGGTGACATGAACACCCTGCAATGGAGGGAGAATTGCCCAAAAAAATCATAAACCTATTATATAAAGACCAATCCAGTCTTAGATCTTTCAATTGTGCCAACTTAGTCCTAAAATTTTTGACAATTACCTAAATTAGATTGAAAGGTTTAAGATTAAATTGGCAAATCATCAAAAGCTGTAGGATTAAATGGCACAACTGAAAGGTTTAGGATTAAATTGATCTTCGTACAATAAGTTAGACAATTCTCATGCAATAGAAGAACCGCATATTGACAAACTTGAACAATAGATGAGGGGAAATATAGAAGAGTTACCATTAAATTTCTCATGAAATTTCTCATTGTCTCAAATGCCAAAAATCTTTATTGTCAAATTATGGTGCTAAAATTATACATGACAATTCGATTGCAAACAATATTTGTTGTAATTATACACGATAACAAGGACGTATATGCGACGATGTTGAAGAGTATGTGGAGTGGCCGTGACAGTGGAGCTTGATCGTGCCAAGAATTTGCATGCACATAACTTCTATTCGAGTGGACTTTCCGGACCCAATCAACAAAAAGTTAAATGGATGCAATTGACATGGTTCGTCAAATGCACATCATTCTTTGGATTGTGTGAATCTCATGCGGCCACAAAGTTGGACAAATCACATGAATTTGGACTAATGTACTCTGAGTGCAACGAACCATATTGCCTGCTTGATGCCGTTTTCACACTGACTGTCCACTATTGTCATTACATGTCGACCTTTTTCTCTATTTTGGGCTCCTTGTTCGGCACATTAGATCCCTTTTCTTAAATTTCCAATTTTCTACTTCTAATCAACACGAATCAAGAGTATTACCAAATCAATTAGGATCTCTTAGAATATTCCGATTAACCGATGCCGCCATTATCTATTTTTTCTATAGTCGCCGTGTTGACCATCTATACAGCCATAATAAAAGAATCTATAGCGTGTACATATTAAATTACAGCTGCACATGTCTAATTAAGACTGGTCCACGCGAAATTAAACTAAAGAGAATGATAGAATAAGCAGAACATAATTGCCCTGAAATCAAATTTGGATGCGCAAGATCAAGTTGGGAGTTAATTTCTTTATTCACGAATTTGTCGTCCTCATCGAAATGTCCACACGACGTTCTTATCGGCAAATATAACAATGATATATCATGGATTTAGCATATGACATTTGCTAATTTTCAAAGGTTCACCGGTCGATTTCTCTTTCTCGTCAAAGATTTGGACCCTTGGGAGTAATAGTGAGTCAAAAAAAATCACTTTGAAAACTCCTTAAGATACTCGAAATTCAACGGACGTTACCATGAGCGCGCTGAGCCGTGGGATCTTGTCGTTCTGGAAAACCCTTTTATGGTCTGTCCACCGGTCAAACTTTGACTCACAAGTGAAAAAATGGTAGCGTGAACGGAAGAGGTGGCTCATCATTGACTATGAAGACGTGCAATACATATCTTTTTTGTTATTATCCTACAAAAGAAATTACCGAACTTTTCCAAATTTTGTTTTATCTTGCCTTAAAGAAAAGGGTTAATACCCTGAAAAACCTCAAACTGGTACATTTGTGACAAATTTACCCAAAACTATTTTTTTGACCATGAAAAACCCCAAACTGGTAAATCTGTGACAAATTTACCCCAACTGACTATAAAAAACCATAAACTGGTACATTTATGACAAATTTACCCCAAACTAATTTATTCGACTGCAAAACCCTAAACCTGGAAATTTGTGACAAATATACTCTCTGCTAAATTGGATTAATACCACAAAAAAAAATCACAAAATTGTAAATTGTGACAAATGGAGCGTAAAATCCTAAATTGGTATACCGATTAACTGTCACGTGTCATTTAACTTAATAATTTGAGAATAAAATTTAACGAAAACTAACATAGAGTAAATTTGTCACAAGTGTACAGGTTGGGATAAATTTGTCAAAGATATACCGGTTTGGGGTTTTGGTGGTAAAAAAATAGTTTGAGATAAATTTGTCACAAATGTATCGGTTTGGGGTTTTTCGAGATATTAACCCTAAAGAAAATTCGTTCCGTACGATCGGGGAAATCCGAAGTGATAGCCACCATGAAAAATCTGATGTGGTTACCTTGGCAGAGAAGCACGTGTCCATTGTCACGTCAAATCCGTTTGTATACTATCATGTCGGATGATAAATGGCCGTAGGAATGCCATTGGCACAAGTTCGGAGTTACTACCAAGATGAGAATAGTCTGAAGTATTGACGTGTTGCCAGAAAAGGTTTAAGATTTTTGTTGGGATTACCTTTATAATTGTTTTCCATAAGCCTCCTTATCCTATTTCTTGATAAGTATGGCGATGATGGGGGCAAATCTCTCAACGATCTTGATAAGGATAGACATCAATGGCGCCAATATGTCCTTAAAGAGTTTCAATACTTTCTTTTTTCTGGAATCCCAGGAAAATAGATACCTTTTTTTAATTAATAGCCTCATTTTTGTAACATGCTTGATCTTACCCAAAAAGGCCAAGAAAAGTCTACTCTTTGAATATGCCAAACAATGTCGCATTATGAAATATTGAAGCTTTTTTAAATCAATCAGTGGTCAAAAGTTCAAGTTCCAAAAGAGTTGAGACGCTACACGTGCTGGCAGCGGGAATCTGACTAGAGCTGACAGACCTAGTAAAGGATTAGGGTTATCAAAAAAAAAATACCAAAAAAAAAAAAAGAAACGTCATATTTTCACTATTTAAGTGCATCCACTTTGTGAAAAATATCGAATATACATTTTATCTTTGCAAATCGCTATATACCTTCACATCAATTAATTTTTGTGTCTTATGTACGATTCTCTTTTAAAAATGATCATCCCTAAATCCTAAATTCTCACATTCACCCAAACAAGCCAACTAAAAATCAGACCATCCAAACTCTAAATAAAATGCTAAAATAAGTTTTCAAGAACGAACAATTTGTTCTTTCAATATGGATTTTGCTCAAAGAATATGAATAGTCTATGCAAAAATAGATGTGATAAATGGGGAAATTGAGATGCGTTTTAATTTTTATTTTTGCCCTACAACGTTCTTATATTCTAAGATATGTAGGAGGTTCAAATCAACTAAGTTGCATTTGGTTCATGCGAGTCATCTAATTCATGTCGCATGAATCATTAGATGACATGGGTTTCATGTGGAATTCATAGTATCTGCCAATTGAATAAGTTGGACTAATCAAAAGTGAATCATCCTACAAGAGTGTTATGCATGAGACACTAAACATGTTTAGATTAATTTTTCTCTTTACTTAATCTAAATCTTAGCATGCACGCATTTGACTTTCTATAAGACTATAACCCAAAATACCTTTCTCGTTGTTTCTTTATGTGTGTTTGGTTTATTCGTGTGTGACTATATATGCAGATGGACCGATCAAGCCCCTGTACAATGTGATTGAATCAGTCTTATATCCCCCAAATCACAACAAAGTGAATTGTAAGATATAACAGCAAGACTAGTCTTCTTTCCCTGAATAACGTGCACCTCACATCACTTTTTAAATGGCCAAAAAGAAAAAATTTGCCATGGAAAGTGAAGACTCCAAGATTGATGTTGGTCCATCTTGATTCCGGTTGCACAAAAAAAAAATTCATGAATTTTGCTTATTTCACGTAATTAATTATTATAAAAAGAAAATGTGAGTTGTGTACCTAACACTTCCAATGCTTCGGATAGTCATTCAATCACCTACCGAAGCATTGTCCATTCCTTTCCAATTTCGATCAAAAAGTAATTTACGATCCCAAATAAACTCGTCATATTATTCTGTCAATCTCTTCTTTTCCACACGTATTTGATATTTGACGTAAAAATCATTTTGGGTTTCCATTTTTGACCGGAGCCAAACACAAATCATAAGGCAATATACCTTAGTAAATCCCGCTTTCTAAATTTCATTTGCACTTCATCCATATTTCGTACTAGATAGTGTAGCAAACGGGCAAAATGGTCTCAATGAATCGCTCCTTTTCGATCCCATACTGCCAATCGACTTCAAAGTGTTGCGTTATGGTTTGATTGGATTGATGCAGAGACAAAACGAAGACCAAAACAAAAATAAAACTAGAGAGAGAGAGAGAAAAGAAAAATTGAGAGAGAATTTATTCATTTCTTGTTTCTTTTTTGGCAAGAAAACAAAAAAAAAAAAAAGGAAAAGAACAATCTTTTTTTTTTTTTTTTTGTTAGAAAAAGAACAATCATTGAGATTTTTTGTTGCAATTTGCAAATTTAGGAGAGGGGTGGTGATGAACTGTTGAGCTCTCAAGTCATGGGTTCTTCCCATGCCTAGATGGGACCAGCACATCATTTTGGACTTGGGAAACGTTTTGGCCACATTATATGACTTTTGGAGACGGATTCCTTTGATCATCTCGTCGGTTTCAATCTCTCTCCCCCTCTCTCGTTGACTTGTCTTGCTCGACTCGAAGAATCCCAACTCTCTTTTTTTTTCCTTCAAAAGCATTCTCATATAATAAGTATAAATGTGGATTACATGCGTCCAACTAGTCAAAGAGGGGATGGATGCTATTGGTCGCAAAGGTATATGCATTTTCCACATAAGTTTCATATCACCTTTCGAAAGGACATCTACTTTAGACCCTATGAATATTATACGAATCAGGGGAACTTTTGTGTGTGTAGCTTTTTGTTTTGTTAGTTTGTCTCTATTAAATGATTCTCCTTTCTAAAAGTCTTAAGTTTCATACGTGATAATATATATAACGAGGATTGTCTCTATACATCTCAATCATTAGATACACCAGACAATTATGCACTAAATATCTTATTGATATGCATTTCGAATATGCTTATTGACTCAAAATCGACTATACCTGCTCCATTTTCCTGAGAGGAGAAACCATTTTTATTTTTATAAATTATCTGATAATTTGATAGATCCTCATCAATTGACACCCCTAAAATAAGGTTAATATTGCTTTTCGTTTTGCTTAAATTTTCCAACTTCAAGTATTTACACAAGTAATTCGTATGTTCTTTTTTATTCTTTATTTTTGGCCAAGATGGCCCATACTGTTAAAAACACTATGAGCGAAACCAAAATCCTTCAACAAAATTTGCTGTTAGGCAATATATCATTGTCGATATTGATGTTTTCAATTTGTAGGAGTTAGTGTTCTATTAGTCAAGCCGAGCAAAATTGATCAGTGGGATCTAAGCTGTTTGGTTCTTTATTGCATTTCTGCCTCAATCTAGCCGCAGCTTCTATCCATATTTTATTTTTCTCCTTTCTAGTTTCTCTTGGTGCTATCTAAAGGCCATATTTTCATTTTTCACTCCTCTTTTTTTCTTTTTTCTTTTTTGTTTAGTTTTCTGGTGAACTTTCATCTTAATTGACTTATCGTTCGCGTAATCTTAAAGGTGCATTCTCTATGATGGCCCTAGTGCTAGTGCTTTGGAGTAGCTCTCGTGATCATTCTTTTCGATTTTTGCCATCAACAGTACTAGGAATGATAATTTAATTGATTATTTTAGTGGTTGTCCTTATCTCCATTCCCAATTATCTTGGATGGGCGCTAGCAAAAGTTGGCACACAAGTGGCGAATATGTGACTAAATGGATGAATAGTTTTCTTCCGATTAATAGGAAAGGACTGCAATTCTTCTGGCAGGAAAGTGACCGTTGCCGGGTTCACGGCCAAATAGAAAAAAACTTCACACTGTTACAGTAGAAAGAAACCAATTAAAATCTAACTTCAATTGTGCATATATCAAATAAATAATACTTGTGATTAGAGTTAATTTAATAATAAAATTCTTCCACATGCAAGGCACGTGCACCGGACATGAATGGGACACATGCACGGCACACAGAAAGCTTGACAATGGCCTATTTGGTTTGACTTTTTAGGAAATGCATTTGTAAAAATGCAAATACCTTTGGTGAAATGGGTTTTTCGAAATGCAAATAACATTTAGTAAAATTTGTATTGAGAAACAACTGTAAAATACCGACTTTTTATTAAATTTAAAATTAAAAAAACAAAAAATTATTCGTATTTTTTTTTTTTTTAAGTTCGACCACCGAACCACTAGATTTGGCCAAACCGCTAGATCGGCCCCCGGATAGCCGCCAAGGTCAAGCAACCCCAGCTACGGCCGCCTAGGTCACATGACCTCAAGCGATGACCGTAACTCGGGTCGCGACGCTGGGTCGCGTGACCTCGAACCGCTCAAGCCATTAGTCATGCCCGGTCGCGCGACCCATGCATGCCTAGGTCCAGTGACAATCGCGGGGGTCAAGCGACCCTCAAGCGATGGTCGCTTGTGCATCACCGCACGCAACCCCTTGGCCAGCGATCTCGGCCTCCGATTGGCTTCCGTGTAGTGGTTTGGAGAAGATGAACAGTACCGAAGACTTACATTCCCAAGTTGCAACTTCCAAAGCACTTCCAGAGCTACATTGAGCTAAAGACCCTTAGAGTTCTTTGGAGATGCAGTTGCATCTTGCCAAAGTTGTCCAAAAACATGAATCAAACACGTTTGCATTTGGCCAAGAGACTTTAGGGTCCCAAAGCCGAGCCAAACGGGGCCAATATTGTGTAGGTTAAAATTCAAAGTGGCCATACAATTCCTTAAAAATGAGATTGACTTTAATGATTTAAGGAATGAGGTCCAGAATATTGTACATGGCAACACATCTTCATTCCTATTCCTAGATGTTCCCATCAACCAAGTCAATTACCGTCGTATTATCCAAAAACGTCAATTAAGCAAATTATACAATGCATAAGTATACATGTCGCCAATCAAATTTGTATCAAGAGTTAGTGAAAGGTGTTGACATACAAAATCTAAGACATTGTAACATGTCATCCATACTTCCCAAATAATAGGATATTGATCCTTCATTGTCTAGACCAATCTGTCTATTTAAAAATCTTTTTTTAAATAAGATCATAATCTTAATTGTGGCAAGATTGTGATTCAAGATTGTAAAATTGATAACATCGTGCAAAACCATAAACTCTTACTGATTCTAATTCCATTTTATGATAGGAAATCGAACCAACTAAATTTGGCTTTTAACTTAACATAGAAAAATAGGAAAAAAAAAATTTGTGCTTTTGCCCTAGCTACACTAGTCGTGGTCAAATTTAGGCTTTTGCGTGCGAACACTTGAAAGTTGTGACCAATGGGAGTTTGATTCGTGAATGCTTGCTACTCTGTTTCGTGACAAGTCTTAACAACTACGAAGAGCAACATACAACGTGTATTGTTGTTAAAATCTAGGGTTTGCTTGTCCTCTCCTTCTCTCTCTCTCAAATTTAGGCTTTTGCGTGCGAACACTTGAAAGTTGTGACCAATGGGAGTTTGATTTGTGAATGCTTGCTACTCTGTTTCGTGACAAGTCTTAACAACTACGAAGAGCAACAGGCAACCTGTATTGTTGTTAAAATCTAAGGTTTGCTTGTCCTCTCTCTCTCTCTCTCTCTCTTTTTTTATTCTTTTTTTTTATTTCATTTGTTTATGAACGGATATGAAATTGTTGGGTGTGACGCAGCCTTCTTTTGGAAAATCATGACAAAATCCACAAATTAATTATGGCAAGTGAACCCAAAAGTTGATATCTTATATTATTTTTCCTCGGAATCGTGGAGCACCTACACCTTTCTGAGTATCCGATAAATCTTTGTTGAGTAAAAACAAAACTTGAGCATAGAGTTTGTGTTTTGGAAAGTGGCCTTATTAAATAAGGCAAATCCGGTCATTTGAAAATTCGAGCATGCTTATATTACTGGAGAACTCTTGAGTTGAGTCAGCACTTAGAAGTTACCGTTACTAGTTACTAGAGACAGTGACCATTTTGGTCCAATCAATGAGAAATCAACTGGTCAAGAAAATAAAAATAATATCAATAATCAGGCCATCAAATTAGAAAAGCAATTCTTGGCCGTGGGCAGCCTACAATCAGCATACTTCTTAAAGTCGTCAAATTCACATATTTAAAATGATATAATCCCTTTTGTCTTATTGTACATTGCAAACAGCACACATAGTTAAGAAACCTTAAACTATGGACATAATGTTTATAACTATATGTAATAATCAGTATCTTAGGAGTGCATAATTGGTGTTTGTTCACACCTAGACATATTCCCGTTTGAACGTACAGCTGTGTCATGGGGAGATACCTAACCCTGCCAGCTAGGTACAAGTCTCCGCATGATTCTTTACATTTTATTTTTGTCTTGCCTCATTGAAACTTCAAACAGACAATTAGTCATCACTCAGCAGCAATGAATATTAAATAGATAAATAAATAATTTAATGGATGGAGGCTTTTCAACCAGATCTAGAAGGCGTATCCCCACACTAGCAATGCTCCCTTTTTCTTCATTTTTGTTCCCTTGCTTTTGAATTTTGGATAAGCTCCAAGGCATAAAACTAGATCCACCTTTTGATTTGATCAAAAAGAAAGCCAGCAAAGTTTCAAAAGTCACTTTTTAGAAATCACTTTTTTTTTTCATAGGTCAAAAAGTTAGGTTTTTTTCATTAACAAGTTATATAAATTGAGAATTATGGTTGGTTCATATCAACAATTTGATTACTTCCAGTAATAATTCCCAAGTGAAGGGACAACCTAAGATACTTTACCAAATATGGAAAATAAGGTAACGCTATTTAGTAGGATGGATATGTTCCAAATGGATAGAGTTTGTTCTCGTTCAACTCATTCTTGCGCGGAGTGAGTAAGCAAGAGATCAAATGAGAGTGAGAAAGTAAAGAGAGAGTCATAGAGGTGGGATGGGTCAAAGTAAGTTATGAACCCATTTATTACTCATAATTTTTTTTACTTTATCATTTTTATCCATATATGAACTTTTTCCTAAATATAATTAGTCTATGTAACTACCAATCCATTAAATATGGATTAAAAAAATTTTATGACTCATTTTGACAAATCTAGTTTAAGTTCGTATAAAACTATAATAGTTTTAGAATTATAATAATGACAATCATGGCAAAGTTTAAAATATGAGATAGAAGGATAGTGGAAAAAGACAAAATATAATATGAAAATATATATATATATATATATATATATAGTATATATATCGAAAATAACATTTTTAAATTAACCTTCACGTGTGTGCGTAAGGAAAAATTAACAAAGATTCCCATACGTGCCTTTTCACAAAAAGATGTTTTTTCGCAAGTAGTTTTGTTTTATCTTTGGGTAAGAGAGAATGGACGATGAAGATGACAAGTCAAAGTGAGTGTAGACCCACGAGAGCACAGAATCGTGGACCAACGGTGACGCCAGCTTCGGCCTCAGTCCGAGACGAGCGAAGCCAGCTTTTTTTTTTTGCCTATTTATACACTCCCCATCTATACACTCCCCATCCGCCCCAGCAGTTCCGTGCACCTTCTTCACGCACATCTCCTCTCGTTTCTTCTCCACTTGTTATCAAATCACTTGTATAATCGCAAACAAGAACTCTCTCTGGTGGGGAAGATGGAGATGGCTGACCAGAAGACCGTGGCCAAAAGTGCCGTCTCCAACAACGGCCTCCGACCGAAGTCGATCGAGGACTTCGATCCTCCGGCGAGGCCGCGACGGAACAAGTACGCCATGGCCTGCGCTACCTTGGCCTCCACGACCTCCATTTTGCTGGGTTATGGTCAGTCCCATCTCTCTCTCTCTCTCTCTCTCAATCTGGAGCGGAGCTTACGATGTTGTGAGGGATGGGAAGGCTCACCATGGTCGTTGCCCACTCAGTTTTAGACCCATTAAAGCACATATATCTCTGAAAAATGTTATTTGTGAATTAACTTGCAAACTGTGAATAATAATGATAGATCTATCGCAAAAGGTCATTCGTTTGATGGATAAGGAATGAAAAAAGAAAAAGAAAAAAGAGTTTTTATTTTTTATTTTTTCACGTACTCGCATCTATTCCGATAAATGATTTCGAATGACATCATCAACTTGCTTTCTTTTTGTAAGCCAACCAAATTAACATGTCCATCATGCTTATTATTTATCATTATTATCGTCTTATTAATAATATATATAAAGGAAAATCAATTTGAAGAAACGAGGAGGAGAAAAGGTCATGAGATTTAATTTTTCTATTATTCTCTCAATTTCTTGTAAATAATTTTTAAATTTTTTTTTTTTGACAGACATAGGGGTGATGAGTGGGGCAATCATATACATAAAGGAAGACTTGAAGATAAGTGATGTGGAGGTGGAGATCTTGACGGGGATCCTCGCCGTGTACTCGCTACTTGGTTCAGCGATGGCGGGGCGAACCTCCGATTGGATTGGCCGCCGCTACACCATCGTGTTGGCCGGGGCCATCTTCTTTGCCGGGGCCCTTCTCATGGGCTTCGCCCCCAACTACGCCTTCCTCATGTTCGGCCGCTTCGTCGCCGGCATCGGCGTCGGCTACGCCCTCATGATCGCTCCCGTCTATACCGCTGAGGTCTCCCCTGCCTCCACTCGCGGCTTCCTCACCTCCTTCCCCGAGGTACTAACTCATTTTTTTTATTTGGCTCCCCCTAAATTGGTAGCATCTTTCTCATTATTGTTTTCATTTTTCATCAACTTTGTTTTTTTTTTTAATGTTGCATGTGCAGTCTTCTTGCTATGAGAAAAATTAAAAAGTTAGAATGGTGATTCACGTTTATGGCTTATTTTTCTCGTTTAGAACTTTTTGTTATTACGGCCGCCAACATGGAGCCCACTATATGAATGGATGTCATTTTGGTGGTTTAGGTATTCATCAACATCGGCATCCTCCTCGGCTACATCTCCAACTATGCCTTCTCCAAGCTCCGCCTCAGCCTCGGGTGGCGTATGATGCTCGGTGTGGGAGCAATCCCCTCCGTCCTCCTTGCCTTCGGGGTTCTCGCCATGCCGGAGTCCCCTCGGTGGCTCATCATGCAAGGCCGCTTGGGTGATGCGAAGACCGTCCTAGCCAGGACCTCTGACTCCAAGGAGGAGGCGGCGCTCCGGCTCGCGGACATCAAGGAGGCTGCTGGCATCCCTGAGGAGTGCAACGACGATGTTGTCGAGGTCACGAAGCGGAGCACTGGGGAGGGTGTGTGGCGTGATCTCCTCCTCCACCCAACGCCGTCCGTTCGCCACATTCTCATTTGTGCCGTTGGGATCCACTTCTTCCAACAGGCTTCCGGCATCGACGCTGTTGTCCTCTATAGTCCTCGCATCTTTGAGAAGGTCGGCATCACCTCCTCCGATAGAAAGCTCGTCGCCACCATTGCGGTCGGCGTCGTAAAGACATTGTTCATTCTCGTCGCCACCTTCCTCCTTGACCGAATCGGAAGGCGGCCGTTGCTACTGAGCAGCGTCGGCGGGATGATCATCTCACTCGGCTCCCTCGGAGTGTGCCTCACGATCATCAACCATAGCCAAACGAAACTCATGTGGGCGGTGGTCGTGTGCATCGCGTCGGTGTTGTCCTACGTGGCTTTCTTCTCCATCGGGATGGGGCCAATCACGTGGGTGTACAGCTCGGAGATCTTTCCGCTAAGGCTCCGGGCGCAGGGGTGCGCGATCGGTGTCGCCATGAACCGGGTGACGAGTGGAGTGTTAGCGATGTCGTTTATATCGCTATACGAGGCGATCAGCATCGGCGGGGCCTTTTTCCTGTTCATGGCAGTCGCGTGTGCCGCATGGTTGTTCTTCTACATACTAATGCCGGAGACGCAGGGGCGAACGCTAGAGGAGATGGGGCAGTTCTTTGGTAATTACACCAAGTGGAGGTCCGTGGCAAGGGAGATTGACATACAAAGGAATAAAGAGGTGGTCAACGGCAACGGAGGCAATGGCGAGGGCCAATTAGGGAAATGATTATAAAGGTAGGGTACATCCGGTGGAAATGGATGCCTTTGTTAGGGTTTTTATAGTAATTATACGTAATGTGATTTGGTTTGATAATTGCTGACGTGGATAATGCCGGAAAGGGTTGCTCCTTGTTTGGCATTTTAAAGAAACAAAAACGAATTACTATGATGAATTTCAAAAGAAGAAGCCGAGAGAAATTCCTTGGTTCTTAGTCGTCTACTCTTTTTCCTTTAATACAGTGGTTGGGACTTTTGTTTTCACCACCAATTTGGATCTTTACTTAGATAATTTACGAAGGTTGTCATCTGGACCTATTCTGTCAAAATCGAATTTATCGTGAATAGATGGATCCAATGGAACAACATCAATTTCCACTCATTTCATTTAATAGTGAATATTACCCTCGGTATCTCAAGTTCGGAACTTGGGTGGTTCTTATCGTGCGAAAGTCGGTACCGCTACGCCAAATCTAAATTTATTCTTGTCATCAAATGTAGAAGCTATGAATTGTGTTATAACTTCCCTTCACTGGAAGACTTATCTTTTTTTTTTTTTTTTTTTTTTTTTGCTGCACTTAAGTGAATCCACATATAAAATTTTCAACTTTACAATGAATTTAGGTTATATTCCAAGTAAAGTTATGTCACACCCAACGATAATTTCATATCCATTCATAAAAAAATGAAATTAAATTGACATAATTCATAGATTGAATAAGAAAAAGGGGATTGATGATCACTACACAAATTATCACGTAAGATACAATAGATGTTGGATAAATCTATCCATCGATTAAGCTTTTAAAAATAGCTAGGATAATGTCATTCTCTAACCGATGAATATAGTTATATATATATCGAGAAAAAGCAAACTTTTCTTTTTGGCGCCCCCCGCAGTGGCGAGGACAGAGAGAAGTCAAGTAAATATGTAGTCTTATAATAAATCAAAAGTACATCGTTGGCTGAGTTGCTCATCGTGGCACAAAGCACAAAGCAAAGGAGCAAACATTCACTGATCAAACTCCTGTTGCAATTTCTATTTTGAAACCCTAGAGTATATTTCCTCGGTTCAAGACATTATTTAGTCCAATTTTATGCTCTTTTGAATTGACATTCCACTATAAATTGAAGAAAGATTAAAACATCAACTGGGGTGCCTCCTTCAAAAGTTTTGATTTATTGTTCAATGTTCAAAAAAAAAAAAAACTCCTGTTGCAATTTCTATTTTGAGGTTTAAGACATTTATTTACTAATTTTATGATCTCGATTTATAATCTTATCACGATTTAAATCTCGATCCTATGTAAAAGAAAATTTGAAGCGGATGGGAGTGTCTAGATAATGGAGGTTCAAAATCCTATAAATTCATGAAAAGTGTGGATGACATATTACAATGTCTTAATTTGGTAAGTCCTACATCTTTCACTAAGGCTTGAAAATTTTTGACTGGTTACATGTATACTTATGCATTTAATTTGGTTGGTTGATGTTTCCAAACGCCGCGATGTTAATTGACTAGATTAATGGGAACATCTAGGTATAGGAATGAAAATAGTCGTTACGTTCAATATGACAACTTCCATTTATTTCACTTTCTTCTACTTGTTCTAGTCCTTTTTCTTTTTTGTCCCACTTGATAGGGGAAAATTATTTTTTTAAATGATGTACGGTACAATATTATATCATAGAATATCCGGTCTCTCAAGAATTTCGACACAAAATATATGAGAGGGAACAGGGTGCTCTCATCTGATTTTAATGATAGGGTGGTCATGTTGCTCATTCAAAATAAATAAATAAAGAAAATAAAGAAAAACTTTTCAGCTGCACTTTCGAAAATCATGTGGTGGTCGTGCTTCTAAGAAAAGGGTCCACTGCTGAGTGATTGAAATGGTGGGGATTGCTTATGGAGAAGATTTAAAGAGGGCATGAACACATTTCAATCGATGCACTGTCCTAATTATTGATGGGGAGGGCCTGATTTCTTGCTCTAGTCCTGTCGGTGGCACTGCTCTCAGCCATCAACCTTTCCCTTTTTTGTCTTATTTTCTAATTTCCATTGTTTAATTTGAGGTTCCTAATTCTCAATATAGTAGGACCACCAAAATTTCACGCTCAAAAAGAACCTTTTTTTTATGCACAGTTTAACGAGCAGGGCCAGAAAAAGGCAAAAAAAAAAAAATCAAGATGTGGCACAGAATTCGTATGGTACATCAATCAGAGTGAACTATGCAAAGATAGTGATGGCAGCTTGAAGTGCACAAGAGAGAAACTGTACCAGACGACTTCAATAGGAATGGCTTCATCCGTCGTGCAAGCGAGGCTTGCCAAACGGTGCATGTGCAGTTGGTACCGTGTCTGCGAATCTGACACCTCTCTCTGGTTCATCTCCTAATCGATCATGCATCAGGTGGTCCAAAGTTCTTTCTGAGTCGTCAACTACAGAGAGTTTAAAGCACAAATCGGGTCCGTGTCTGGTCGGCCAACAAGGGATACCAGTAGTGCAAAGCTTGGTTCTATGATTTTGATGTGCTGGTTTAAGATTGCAAGTTGCAACTGTGCATTGAACCAGAGACCAAGCTCATGTTATCTGGGTGCAACTGAGGAAAGTCATTTTGATAATGCCTTCAACTGATTAGCATTTGAGAAATAAGTTGGATTTTGCGTTTTGTGATGTCTCATAATGATAAGGAAATTTCAAGTGATTATTTGTTTGTCCCTCGATTGACGATAACTATGTTTGTCTGATGTTGATGTTTTCGGTTGCCCGTAGACTGAGTCAATCGAGAATCGAGAATTGAAAGATTGCAATCTTTAGATTTTTCACGCAATGTCATTTTCACCGAAGGAGCTAGGAAATCCATGGCCGAGAATGTTTTTAGATTTCGTGACTTGAGGTATAAGTTGTTGACATTAAGATTTGCAAATGGGCAGGAACTCCTTCCATCAAGTCAAAGCATTAGGTATGCACAGAATTATTTACACACATCCCCTCCACCCATTTCCTGTTATCCGAGCATAAAATATATGGCAAACATAAGAACTTGGGGGATAGAGAGCCATCATCAAACTTCTTATGATTTTTCGTAAACTTTAATGATCAAACATTAATGATCAAACGTTATCCCAAAATTTCTTTACCAAAAAAAAAAAAAAAAAATTGTCCCAAAATGAAAATTATTTGAAAGGGCACACTTCGACAAAGCATCGGTGTATGTACAAGAACATCTAGAGGCAACACTCGAATTACCTATTAAGGCAAGGCAAGAAGCAAATTCTCGTGGAATTCCTTCTGTAATGTTTGAGACACAAATGATAAGATCTGCTTTCTTGTGTACCTATTGCAACTTCGAAAACTTAACGAGTCTCCTAGGATCGCCACACTATAACGTGGGATCGAACCTGTCAGATCAAATGTAACTAGTGATTGAGATCTTGGCCTTGAAGTATGCGCACACCGCATCGCCATCACATAATCGAGAGAATTGGGATCTGTTTGTTTTGATTTCTTTTTTATGTTTTTAAACAATTTTTTTGTTTTTTTTTCCAGCGAACAAAAAAGGAACATAAATGCATTTATTTACGTTTTTGTTCCAAAATTATTTTTTTGTTCTTAGAAACACATTTGAAACAGAAATAAGAAACAAAAAAAAAATTTGTTTCTTATTTCTGGAACAAAATTTATAAACACTTTTTCTCTCTCTTCCATTGTCTTCTCTCTTTTTTCTTCTTCTTTTTTATTTCTTTTTTCTTTGGCCGATCGCCGGCCTCGGCCATGGACGGCGACCAGCCTTCGAGGGCCGGTGACCTCATCGGAGCGTCGCCGGCCCCCAGCGAGACCGAGTGTCGCCGACCCCCAGCGAGACCGAGTGTCGCCAACCCCTAGTGAGGTGAGGCCGACCTCATGTCGGGCTGGGCGAGTTCGACCTCGCCGGATCTGGACAAGCTTGAGCTCGCCCAACCAAGGCGAGGCTACTAGCCCTCGTTGGCCGGTCACCAGCCATGGCTGAGGCCGGCTACGACCGACAAAACGAAGAAAAAAAAAATAAGGAAAAATAAATAAGAAAATAGAAAAAATAAAATAAAAATATTAAAAAATTTAAAAAAAAGTAAAAAAAATTATAAAAATTTACCAAACGTGTTTATATTCTTTTTATATTTCTAGAACATGTTTACCAAATGCGTTTTTTTGTTCAAAAATTGTTTCCTGAAGCAGAAATAATTTTTTCTATTTTTTTTCCTAAAAATAATTTTTAAACAGAAATGTTACCAAACACATCCTTAGAAACAATGCTCGAAAAACAATACATCTTTGTCCAGGAGTGAGAATAAGTGCCAATCAAACCAAAGATATAATGTACATGATGTCAGCATCTTTACAGTGTATAATGTGAAGACAGCTTGTTCAAAAGCTCATCAGAATCGAAGAGGAAAGAGGAGAGGGGTTGATGACAAAATCATTTTTCTATGACTTGCTGTAGATACTGTATTAGGTCATATCCAACAGTAGCCGATTTGTTGTACGGGTCTATACAAGTGCAAATCATGAAATTAGCCGCCCCACGCTCACTCATTTTAGGATGAAATCTCTTCCACAAATTGCTGATGGGGTCACCTGGCTAAAACAAGGCAATCCACAATCCACCATTAACAACACCGTGTTGATGATATCATCCATGTGACGGTGACCACCAGCAAGATAGCCCTTCACACACAATCTAAAAAGAATAAGACAAATGTAAAGTTTTGATATAATGACTGGTTAACAATCAAGGAAGCCATTGTAACTTAACCAAAGTCAGAAGGTATTGGACAGTAAAAGTTCCGATAATGAAATATCATTGCTGGCAATTTGTGTTTTCTCGCATCAAATTTGAAGTATAACATACATTCGTCGACCTGAACGTGGCAAGTTCATTGATCACAATGCATCTTTGCAACCAACATCATCCAAGAATGGCCACAACAACAATAAACTAAGCTTTTATCCAACTATGTGGGGGCCTTGAATGACATGTTTAACACATTTTAAAAATGACTTCCCACCTATGAAAGTGCTAAAACATGTTTGAGTATGTTTAAAAGCATATAGACAGATCCAAGTGTGTGGAAATAGGTCACTTAGTATCAATAAAATGTCCGGCTGCATAATCAAACATGCTTAAATGAATTTATATAGGCTATGAAGATCAACTCACACACCAGAAAGATTTAATTCTTTGCCTTTGCCTTTTATTAATTAGTTAACCACAATTACAAGACAAAAGGGATTAAGTTCAACTAGGATACACTTGATTATGTGCTAGCTCGTGTTGTGTGAACAAGTCGAGTCCCAAATTGCCAATTTATAAAAGATACCATGATTGACTGCATTAAATCTACTTTGCCTCGCGAAGCGATTCCAGGTCTCACTCTTCATGACTTCGGAAAGGTCAAGCAGCTGAGTCATTTCATGTCTCAGTTTGAAGTACACAATTTCAAACCACATATTTCCACCTGACAACGTTTCTAGGATGAAACCAGAATCGATATGTACAAACCGTCCCATGCTGCATTAATCATATTGCTAGGGCTCCTTAATTTTTCTGCAGAACTTTTCAGCAATATAAAATTAGCTTTGTTTGAATGAATAGTATCACCAGTCAACAGAAAATGAAACCTTTCCCCATGAAAATCAGATGAACTATTTTATCCTCAATACCGCATGACCAAAGTGGTGCTCAAAAGGCATGCGTAATGCCATTTTCCTTTGTTTCTAAACTGAGGTATGCCTGATCACATTGCTAAATAAGCATAAGCTAAAGAGTACTAACACTGGTACGCAACACGTGACACGACACGACATACTATGTCAGTACATCATTTCTCCAAAATAGAGAAAATTCTAATATATTGAGACACATTGTATATTAAATATATATTTTTATATATACATGATAAATTATCATTTTATGATTGTTTTAATTAAATTAATTTGATTCAAATTCACAAATAAAGAGTCTAAAATAAATTTACACTAAAAATTTCAATCCACCATTTGTTAATATCATTCATTATTTCAATTTAACAAATTCAACTCCATTCTAATAATTCATAAAACTTGAAGAAAAAAAAAAGCCAATTCTCATTCTAGTTTCGTATGTCGGCATGTGTCGGAAGAGAAGAGTGAATTGTATGTCATGGGAAGTGAGAGTCGAAAAAAAAAAAAAAAGAACACTAGATTTTTCTTCTTTTCTATTTTATTTTTATTATTTTTTTATTTTTTACATATTTGCTTTTGCACCCCTTATTTTTTAGAAAATTTTTAAAATTGATTCCATGCGTATTTGAATCACGTGTCAGAATTTCGAACTCGTATGTTGAAATTTCGGACTCGTGTATTGGAGAATGTTGGGAGAGTTGACCAAGTGTCGGAAAATCGACACCTATCGACAAAGTGTCGGAGAGTATTCAAACGTGTTGAAGTGTCAATACGGCACGAAAGCTTTCAAAAAGTGTCGGTGTTGTCTAAGGCATAAGTAGAATGTATATACGTTAGAGAGAAAGAGAGGGGAGAGAGAAAGATGTACTTGTCAAAAAGAAGATTGCCATTGTGCCTATCTCTCGGTTGAAGCAGAAGACTAGCAACTGCGTAACCAGCAGTACCAATGATTGAAATTTTCACGTACAGCTTCAAAACTGGGAGAACCAACAGGCCCATAGTTCTGTTGGAATATTTCATATAAATCCCCATCAGTCGTTTCACCCATTTGACTTCTGCTTCGAGTGTTAGGCCCAACCTGCAAGCCCAAAGAAAACGTTGCAATGAGCAAACTATTCGAAATATAGTCACTTTAGTAAAAATGAATCTACATTTGTCAAATCTTCCTTTCTCCCAACAATAGCTCTGTTAGTAATATACGTGAATTTTTTTTTAAATAATAACGGATTAAGATGGAAATATATTGTCATTTTTTTTTTCTAAAAAGTATGTCAAAAAATCAAGATTATTATAATAGGATATAAAAATAATGTTATCCCGAGTTTTTCTTATCTATTCTATAATTGAAAAAAACATGCATATAAAATTAGACGATGTAAATTAAAAAATTTATAAAATAATTGTCATTGAAAGCATTCCTATTGGTATCATGAAATCAAAAGAACAATGTATTTATTTATACGAATATGATGTAATATCATCATATGTTTCATGCAAGAGTGGTAAATGACAAATCACATCTTACACGATTGAATATTAGGTAAGAGATATGCTAGGGATAATTGCCAATTGTATGATAGCCAATTTGGTCATAAATGTTTCAATTGTGCCAATTTAATTTTAAATATTTTGATAATTTGTCAATTAGTCATAAACCTTTGTTTGTGTCAATTTAATTATAAACATTTTGACGATTTTTCAATTTAGAAATAAATCTATTATTTGGATAAATGGCTAGAAGGATTACATTGGAAAATTATCAAAAGATTTAAGACTAAATTGACAAATCATCATAAAGTTTTGGACTAAGCTAGCACAATTGAAAGTCTTAAGATTAAATTGGCAAGTCTTCAAAAGGTTTAAAATTAAATTAGCATAATTAAAAAAGTTTAGAATTGAATTGGCTTCCGTACTATAGGTTTTGGACTTTTTAAACAATTTTTCCTAACATGTCACGAATATAAGTACCTTCATTAGAGTAAAATATAGTGTACGTCTTGTGCAGGTATAAATTATTGTACAACAAAACGAATACTTTCTTTATGTACAAAAAAAAAAAAAAAAAAAACGTATGGAGACCAAAATTGTCCTGAAAATTATGCATGTAGGTTTATGTCAATGCACAAGTATTTTGCTAACAAAGAAATAAGAGTCTCTCTTAAGATCCATTCATTTCGCGGAAAATATCATGTTTCTGGAAAACATTTTCTTAGAAGTCATTTTCCAGAAAATGATTCTATTTTCCGGTGTTCGGCCGAAACCTAAACTTCTAGTGAAAAATATTTTCCATTGTTCATTAGCTAATTTAATTGTTTGGGAAAAATGATCAAAATTGAATTTTAATATTTTTAATTGACCAAAAAATTAGTTTTATTTTTTATATTTTTTAAAAATGAATTTTTGATTATTTGTATTTTTAAAAATCAAAATTTTTATTATTTTTTATTATTTCTTTCTTTTTCTTTTTTTTTCTTTTTTTTCCTTTTCTTTCCTTCCTCCTTCCTCCTCCTTCCTCTGCCGCCGCATGCCTGACGATAGCCGGTTGCCTAGCGGCCGACCAAGACGTGGTCGCCACCAAATCTGGCGAGGCTCGAGCTCTGCCCTAGGCTGGTGAGGCCCGAGCTCCGCCCCAGGCTGTCAAAGCTCTACCTAGCCCAATTTGGTGAAGCCAAGCTCACCGCCACCAAGGAAGAAGATGAAATGGAAAAATAGAAAAGAAAATAAGAAAAGGAAAAAAAAATAAACTCGATTTAAAAAAATAACAAAAAAGAAAAAGAAAGCATAAATGTGTTGGTGAAGAGAAAGAAGGTGAAAGAAGTTATGGAAAATGTTTTCCTCTTCTCAAAAGAGGAAATTATTTTCCACAATCTTAGGAGGAGATTTTCCATTGACCAGAAAACATTTTCTTTAACTATCTATTTTCCGCCATCTGAACACCGGAAATTTTGGAAAATGTTTTCCCGAAAGTTGTTTTTCGCAAAACGAATGGACCCTTAGTCTATGATCGCCATCATTGTCCAGCAATAAGTGCATTGTTAGCCCATGAGTATGCATAAATAGGGCTAGAAGAGGGTGAGGACTTATCAGTGGTAACCTTCCTAGAGCTCAGAGCCGAAAGTATGTAGCTATTAGACTGTATTTGTTTTGCATAAAACATTTTCCTTATCTTTATATTTA
Organism: Eucalyptus grandis; assembly: GCF_016545825.1. NCBI lineage: Eukaryota > Viridiplantae > Streptophyta > Magnoliopsida > Myrtales > Myrtaceae > Eucalyptus > Eucalyptus grandis. The sequence goes on from NC_052618.1 coordinate 32,529,659, forward strand.
ATTTGCCTAAAAAAATGAGTTAATGAAAAATCTATTATAAGATTCAGAAAAATAATTTCCTCTTTAAAATATCTCAAATCACTTTTTTCAAAATGTGATTATGTATTAGCACTCACACCTCCAACTCTACACTTGGGCATAAAAATCCCAATGATGGTTCCCAGGTCTTCAACATCCAAAGCCATGTCTCCATTGCCCAGGCTTGGATACATCGAGGCTAGGCCCATGACTTTGGTGCTAGTGCCCATGCTCGGGACCTCAGTGCTTGTGCCCAAGTCCCTGGTGCATGCGCCCAAGTCTATCGATGTAGAGCCCAAGTCCACAAAGGCCTTGCTTAGGTCCCCAATACTCAAGCTTAGTCCCTAGCATTTAGGCCTAGGTCCACAAAGGTCGTGCCTAGGTCCTCAACACTCGAGCTTGGGTTCTTAGTGCCTGAGCCAATGTCTATTGAAACCAACGCCTAGGACCCAAGTTGCCTATGCTCAAATCTATCAAGGCTGGGCCTTAAAACCCTTATGCATGCACTCAAGTCCATTGAGGTCAGGCCTGACTAGGCCCGACATCTCGGCTTGCGCCCTAATCCATCAAAGCCATGCCGAAGACCTAGGTGCCCCTACCTCAATCATTGGCAGTTGGGTTGGGTTCCATCACGACTGGACCTTGGAATCTAGTGCTCATATGAAGTTCCCCAATTACCCAAACACAAATTACTAGCGACCGAATAATATATGTCTATTAAGGAAAATATTATCATTTTCCTAGAAAATGACTTTCTAGAAAAAAAAATTTCAAGAAATATTACATTTTTCGTCAAACAAACAAAGTATTTATAATTACCTCTTTTTTCTTAGACTCTAAATTATTTAAACGACGCCATCAGCATATGTTAGATTTGGAGTAGAAAGATTGAGGACTGGAAGTTTTTAACCTGATGCATCAATTATTAAATATTTCCCGCGTCTCTTTGACTTGTACTAAAAGCCACCTTGCCCCCTCCTTTAATTGACAAGAAAAGAAGGAAAAGAAACGATATATTAATTACAAAGTCACCAAAGAGACCTCCCTAAAATTAAAAGAATGACCTTCAAAATGCACGAAACCAAAATTTATCCAAAAAACAAAAAAAGAAGTACAAAACCGAATGTTCAACATCATTTTCTCTTTTTCTCTAGGGAAATATCATAAAGAATCCAAAATTACTCATTATGACATAAATACCATAAATTTTTTTTTGGTCATAAAAAATCCTTAACAAAAAACTCAAACTTATACATATGTGACATATATACATTTTGTTTCAGTTCCATTAATGACATATTTACCACACTGATATAAGTTCGGGATTTTTTATGACAAAAAAAGTTTAAGGTATAGTGAGTATGTTTAAGATTTTTAATGATACTAAAAAAAGTTCGGGATATATATGTCACATAAGGCATAATTTAATTTTTTTTTATATTAACATTTTTTTTAAATTATTTTTCTTAAGGGTGAGGCTATTTTCACCTTATTTTAGGTCGAATCACACCTTTTTATTTAAAGTGGCAAAAAAATCCTTATGCCATTAATACTCGATCAAGTAATAAATGACAGTACTCACAGTAACCACGTTTCTCTCTCCTCCCTTCTTTCCCTTTCTAGTTGTAACTTTCCTCTTCCTTACGGTTTCATTTTCCATTTCTACTATTCTCTTCGTCCTGCCATATTTTTTCCTATCAAACAAACAGAGAAACTTTTCCTTGTGCCTACATCCAAATATTAGGTCAAGGTATTTTCATAACTTATGTTATTATTTGAACTATTTATAAAATCTTACCTTCACCACTGTATAAGTCATAACACGCCTAATCATTTTAAGTAAACTGATGTTGGCGTGAAAGTTTCTTTCGTTCAAATAATACAAAAAGAAAAGAAGGGGAATCAAACTTGAATGCAATAAATTTACGTGTTATGTAGTATTAGTATTAATAATAATTCTACAATATTTTTTGTTAAATGTATTACGCCATTCAATCCCAAGTTATATAACTTAAGCCCATATTCATTAATAAAATTCTGATCGAGCTTGCATAGTTTTTCACATGAAGTTGATTAATATGGAAGGATTTCATAAATTTCTTATTGCGATAGAGTGTGTATGCGTCAGAAACTTCCGCATAATATAAACGTTTATAAAAAAAATCAAATTCGATTGTATTTAAAATCACTAATATGATTAATATCAAATTCTTTAATCCCATATCTACGTCAAGATTCAGCACCATACAATATCATAGAAAGTTGGCGTATATAGTAATATGTATTTTAAATGGTTAAATAAAATTGAAAGACAAAACAAAGATTGTGATAATTGAGAGTGAAAATAAAATAAACGGAACAGATGATAGTATGATTGGATCGAGACGTTGAGAGTAAAATTGCAATCGTTCTCTTATGGTTGTAAATACAATAGAAACATCAATTATAATAATGGTTGATGAATGAAATCAGACTCCTTGTATTAAACTAAAAAATCAAGTCGTTTTATAGGATCGCACTTTTGTGTTCGGGATATTCTATTGATAAATCAAGGAAAAATTATTTTCCGATGACTTCCAACCCCACTTTGAATGGAAAGCATGTGAATTTGAGTAATGATATTTACTACTTAATTAAGAATTAGTGCCATAAGGGTGTTTTTGTCATTTTAAATAAGAAAAAATGTTGTTCCATCCGAAAATGGGTGGGAAAGACTTGCCCTTCCCCACCGCATACTCGTGAAGGTGAACATCACTTCAACGTGACGGACTGTGGACGGACAATTTGCATGTGTCTGTAAGGATTAATCAACTCAAGTTTATGATATATATCAATATATTAGTTCCACAAGGTATTTTTATTTTCTTTATTGGTCTTTAATCTGGCACGTCAAATTTCATGATTATTGTTATTATTATAATTTCAAAATACTAGATTTTCGTTGAAGCTGAACACACAAAACTAGAGAAGGAATCTTAGTAAATACAAATTTCCTATTATAAAAGATAAATTTTATGCGAAATATAGCAGGTACACTAATAGCTCATTCTGTCATAATTGGAACGTGATTTATTTTTGACATGAGGCCCGAAAGTGCGGATTAATTAGTTTTATCCTGTAATGTAATCCATATAATCAATGCTTGTGCACTATTCTGTTTTTGATGGAACTGAATTTGGTTGAAATTTGCACTATATTTGATAAATAAGAGTTTGTCTTCGTCTAATGTCATCTTTTTCTTTTTATTTTTTTTTTTGGTTGAATAGTATCATCAAATAGATATTGTTATCCTTTCTTCACACTTGGTGATATTAAACAACCAACCCACCAACGCATAGTTGCGCTCGTTGAGGCTTGGTCTTCTGACCGCCAGGTCAGGAGTTCTACTCCCAGAGTCTACCACAACTCCCAGAGCAGTTCCGTAACTTAAGCGAGAGGCCCCGGCTGGTGGATTATTGGGCTAGTCTCTCCCGAGATATAGTCGATTTTGAGCTCCCGTAAAGTGAGCTAGGCCGGATTCTCGGCATAAAAAAAAAAAAAAAAAACCAAATCTCTCGAGTGGGGAGCCCTAGCGGTGGGTTGATGCTATGCTTCTGAAGATAAGCTAGGCCGGTGAGCTAGGCCAAATCCTCGACAAAAAAAAAAAAAAAAAAAAAAAAACCAAGTTTCTCAAATTATAGGTATTAATGGTTGTAACTTTGTAACTTTTCCCACTATGAAAAGGCATATATGGAAGTAATTTCTTGTATCTTAATTTTAACTTTGATAACTTTTTTTAACAAATTAAAAGTGAATATAGGTTGATGCGTTGAGGTTCAAAATTAAAATGAAAAGGACAAAAAAGAGACAGAGCTTTGCTAGTGAGGGGATAGGCTTGCTAGATTTGGTTGAAAATCCTCCCTAAGATTTTGTTTGTTTTTATTTTTATATAGACAAAAATAAAATGGGCGGACCCACTCACTCCTAAATTGGATGGAATCACATTTAAGTGACAAAAAAAAAACTCTTATGCCACACATACCCAATCAAGTAATAAATAGCCCTACTTTAAAAATTCATAGGGAAAAGACCACCAAAAACCCCAAACTTTGTCCAAAGTGATAAATTTACCCCAAATTTTTTTTTTGTGACACGAAAAATCCCAAACTTTGCAAATTGTGACACATTTACCCCATTAAGAGCATTTTCGTCTTATTATTTATGTTTTTTTTCTTCTTCTCTCCACCGGGCCGGCGGAGGGAAGCCGGCATCGGCGAGGGACGCCCTCACCAGCATTAGGCGAGATCGGCACTCGTTGATGTCCGGCAAGGGCCTCCCTCGCCAAATCTGGCGAGGATCTGCCACCTTTGCCCGAGTCTAGCAAGGGCACCCCTCGCCAGGCTCGCCCTCACTCGACGCCGACAAGGGCCGCCCTCACCTACATCAGGCTTGGCAAGGGGTGCACTTGCCGGACTCGGGCGAGGGTGCCGATCCTCGCTAGATTTGGCAAGGGAGGCCCCCGCCGAATGCCAACAAGGGCCGACCTTGCTCGACGCCGGCGAGGGCCCTCACCGGACGCCAGCTTCCCTCCGCCAGCTCGCCATGGCTGGCAAATGGAAGAAAAAAGAAAAAAAAAAGAAAAAAAAATTAAAAGTAAAAAGACCAAAATGCCCCTATGATTTAGGGTAAATGCGTCACACAAATGAAAGTTCAGGGTTTTTTTGTGTCACAAAAGAAATTTTTGGGTAAATGTGTCACGGTTAGCAAACTTTGGAGTTTTTCACGTTACAAAAAAAAAGTTTGGGGTAAATTTGTCACTTTAAGTAAGGTTTTGGGTTTTTGGTGATTTTTTCCCTTTAAAATATGAGCCGAAATTATCCCAATGTATTTTTTTTTCTTGATTTATCCTTGGACCGGTATGAGTCCTAGATAAAAAGCGTGTTTCTATATAAACTACAGAAATTTTTGTTTGAAATAAAGAGTCTGATTTCATTCATAAACCAGTTTCACAGTTGACTTTTCTTTGACCTCGCAAATTAAAGAGTATGATAGCAATTTTACTCTCAATTCCAATCATACTGTCCTCTGCTCTGTTTATTTAGTTTATTTCTCTCAAGTATTTCAATCTTTATTTTGTTCTCCAAATTCATCTAACCATTTTTTGGTTAAAATTTTATTTAACCATTTAAAAATTGTATATTATTAGACATACCAAATGTTTATAGCATTGCATGACACGCAATATATGCCACGATAATCTCATATGATCTAAATATGGAATTAGAAAATTTGATATATTAATCATATTCGTGATTTAATAAAAAAATTAATTATTTTTTGTAAACTTCTATGGGCAGTAATTTCTGACATATACACATTTAATCTCACCAACAATTCAATAAAATTCATCAATAGTTAAGTTCGTGTCAAAAACCATGCAGGCTCATTTGGAATCATGTGATAATGAATATGTACCAGAGTATATATATATATATATATTATAAAATTATATTTATATACATAGTGCATCACGTACAAATTTGGGCATTCAAGTTCCTCTGTTTTCTTAATATTATTTAAATGAAACAAAGATTCACACCACCATCAATGTACTATAATTTATATCTTGACCTAATATATGGATGAAGATTAAAAAAAAAGTCTCTTGTTATTTGATGGGGAAAAAAACGAGGATGAAGATAGTAGAAAACAAAAATGAAACCGTATAGGAAAGTTACGATTATAAGAAAGAGGGGAGATGACTGGCCACCCTTCCCATATAGGAAGGGGGATGTAAGGGATTTGAATCCCCACCTTCTTGGGGGGATTGTGGTGGGAATGATTTAGCTTTAGGTGTAAGTCTCGACTCTCACGCCCTGTAAAAAGATAGGGTAAAAGTCTGAGAGTGAGTGTTAGATTAAGAATAGAGTATGACCCACAAAAAAAGGGGAAGAAAAAACTACATTATGATAATTATTTTTACTTAATTGAGCATTGATAGCATAAAGATGTTTATGGCAATGTGCGGTTCCATTCCAAATGAGGGTAAAAGTATCCCCTCACGATAAGTGAATACATATTTCATGGATGTCAACAAGACGTTTATATATTTCCATGGATAATAGGTATTTGTCTCTAGAAGAAATTATTTCGAAATAATAAATATTCTGTGTGTCATGGTATTGTGTCCAAGGACACAAGCGTAGAAGTCAGAATAGCTTAAAGTTTGTGAAACTTTTTACGAGTCTTATGAATTGTTAAATCTAACCTTTAGCCTATAAAAGTGTTCACAGCACAAAGGAATCTATTAATTGTTAATGAGATTTGAACGGCTATTCTCGAGATCGAGAATTGATAAACCTTTGACGTGCACTATATACGACAACTCTCAAGGGTTAATGTTGGGAATGATTAACCTTCCATAGAGACCAAGTCCAAAATTATAGATATTTTTAAGCGCTATTCTCCGAAAACATAGTTGCGAGTTGGGAGGACCATTGAAGGTAACTCACTTGGAGTTATCCTAAAAACCAACTTGTTTGGATAACATGTCTATTTCTAGTTGTTGGTCGCTCCAAGAGATTTAGATTCCATCTAACTTAAATATATATATAGCATAATATCCTTTAAAAAAAACTCCCAATTTTAGCCACAATCATAATTTTACCTTAAACTTTTTTTTTCATTTTATATAAAAAAAATCAAAACTTTGGTCCAATCTCAATTTTAGTCTTTAAACTTTTTTGATCTCATATAAAAAAATCACCAACTTTAGGTCTAATCCGAATTCTACACTAAAATTTCTTTTGTCTAATAAAAAATCACAAATTTTTACTTGAATCTTCTATCTACTCCATTAACCGTCCAAAAATAGCCCTTAATAAAGTGGTATTTCCATGTCATTACTTTAGTTTTCCCCTAAATTTCAAATCCAAAAGGGTCTTTTGAAGAACTTTCACGTTTACCCAAACGACGTCTTCATTTGGGGAAAATTAGAGTAATTAGAGTTTGCTTTCTTCAGTTGTTTTTATTTTTAAGATAGTCTTCTTTCCATCTCGCTTGATCTTCAATTTTATGCTTAGTCTTCAATCTCTCATATTTAGGAGTCTTCCTTCTCTTGCGGTTAAAGAGCTTGCGCTCAAGACACTCGGCTTGGGATACTTGTATAGCTTGCGTTTGGGAGTTTTCCATCTTTTTATTATCAAAAAAAGAAAAAAAAAAGTGAATAGGAGGTTGATTGGGCAAATTTGAGCCTCAAATAAAAGTTTGTGGTTTTTATGAAAATGGTAAATTGCAACTTGACCTTTTATAGGATAAAAAAAATTAATATAGAATTGGGATTGCATCTAAAATTGGAGTTCTTTCATAGTATCATACCAAAAAATATATTGTCTTCTTAACTCATTAAAGGCAATCTAATCTTTATAATAATGACAAAATCCACAAATCAATTGTTGCAAGTCAAGTCAAAACTTGATATCTTCTTCTTCTTTTTTCTCACAATAATAGAGCATCTACAGCTTTTCGAGTATCCGATAAATCTTTATTGATTAAAAATGAGCTTACAGATTTGTGCTCTGAGTCTGCAAAGAACTGGCCATATTAGAAAAGGCAAATCAACGGAAATTCAAAATAATCGAGCTTTAAGTGCGGAAAATAAACATGCTTATAATACTTGAGAATTCTTGGGCTGAGTCTGCACCAAGAACTTACTGTTACTAAAGACATTGAACATTTCAGTCCAATCAATGAGAAATCAACTGGTCAAGAAAATAAAAAATAAAAAATAATATCAATAATCAAGCCATCATATTAAAAAGGCATTTCTCGAGCTTTAAGGCGGAAAATAAACATGCTTATAATACTTGAGAATTCTTGGGCTGACTGCACCAAGAACTTACCAAAGACATTGAACATTTCAGTCCAATTAGCAACAAGAAAATAAAAAATAAAAAATAATATCTTTTTCCAATTAGCAAATTCATCAAATTCACACTTATAATAATATTATGTTTTAAACTATCCCTTTTGTCTTGCTGTACATTTCAAACAGCACATACACTTAGGCAACCTCTCTGGACATAGTGTTTATACATATGCATAATAAATCAGTATCGTAGGAGTGCATAATTGGTGTTTATTCATTTCTCACACAATTTCCCATTTGAACGTACAGCTACCAACTAGAACAAGGTCTCCACGTGATTATTATATATATATATAGAAACTTCAAATAAACAATTAGTAATGTAGAGCTTCGTCTACCGCCCATGGTAGCATACCCTCTCGTCAATGTAGAGCTTCGTCAACCGGTAATGTTGTGCGAATCAACCATGGGTTCTGAAGCAGATTGCCTCCTTCTCTTTTAGTTTCCCTATTCCCCCACTTCTCGCTGTCCCTAGGGTTGACGCAAGATGTTTGCATGTTCTGGATTTCATCATCGGAGGTCATCGCTGCAATGCACAGAGGTGAATTACTTCACAACCTGCCCTATTTAGCTGTGTATCGTCACTTTTACTTACTCCTGTAGAAATTGTCGCTGTTTGGGGCTGGGTCTTTGCTTCACTTGCTACCGAATTATGTCCACTTAGAGGATTGTCTGGCAATGGCTTCGGACGATCCTGAGGAATCAGTGCGTATGGCTGCTCTGTGTCAGCGTTTGGGGCGTCTCTGCTCCGCACAAGAGGTAGAGATATGGAAGGACGTACCTGGACGTACCTGCAATAGAAAAACTTGCGGAATGTAGACTGACACTTTTGGGAAAGGTTATTACCACTTCTAATATAAATTTTCAGGCTTTCCAGGAAACTATGAAGCGTGTATGGCGAGTTGTTCTAGTTGAATTCTCTCAACGCGAAGGTGATTTATATTTAGCAAAGTTCCAAAATGATAAGGATTATCATCGTATTTCACACAGAGGACCTTGGCTTTTTTCTAGCCACTTAGTCAATTTTAAGCCCTGGATTCCTAATACACCTCTCCACTGCTATGATTTTACTCGATGTGCATTCTAGGTCCAAATATTTGGCTTGCCATTGGAGTGGATCACAGACCAGATTCTGAGGAAGGCTGCAAATCAGCTCGGTGACATTTTGGAGGTAAGAGTAGATAGTAAGGAGGGTTCCACAATCAAGATAGGGCGAGTACGAGTAGAAATGAACCTTGATGCACCTCTAAAAACTAGTAAATTGATTCCTTTAGCTGGGCAACTGTTATGGCTGGATTTTAGGTATGAACGACTCCCCCACTTTTGCTACTCGTGTGGGAGACTTGGCCACTATGCCACATACTGCACGGAAATCCCTTTTGATTTGGCGCGAGAGGAAGGCAAAGACAAACTGGCTTTTGGTCCGTGGTTGAAAGCAGAGGTTCGCGAATCTAGCCCCTATTGGAAAGCATTCTATAATCCTCTAGAAACTCAAGATCTAACTCAGGAAACAATACCAGAGACTCCACCAGCATTACTACAACCTCTAACCCTATTACCACCACCGGCAGCTAAAGACCAAGAAGTTATTAGAGCATCTCTTCAAGGGCAGTATCCTGCCGCAACAGAGCCTCCTCCAAATCCTCTTCAGGCTTTGTATCAGCAGGGGAAGACCATTACAACAGCTTTGATCCCTGCACATGCCAAAGCAAAAGGAAAACTTACCAATCCTTTGAATCATCCTAAAGCAGTCGAGCCTCTTAAACTCACTTCGTCGTACTTGCATCAACAGGGGAGAATTACTCACATACATCAGCTTCCTGCAGAAGATATAGAACAGGGCCTTCTTGACTACCCAATGGATATCCAGCAAACCAAAAAATTGAAAAGTACCCGAACTACCATAAGAGCAGGACAAGTAAAGAAGCTAAAACGATACTCTCCCTATGACAAGGGGTGTGTTGCAACTGATCATCTTGATGAAACACACCTTCAGGAAACACCAATATTTGCAGCAGATGAAGCACTTCACCGGGCTTTGGTGGCTGGCCCTCAATAGCCACCATGACACAAATGAAGCTTTTATGTTGGAACTGTCAGGGGTTGGGCAATCCCCTGACAGTCCAAGCCCTTAAGGCTTTGTCAGCCAAAGAAAAGCCCGACCTTCTATTTTTTATGGAAACCAAGAACCGGGAGTTGGTTCTCAACAGATTACAGCGTAGTTTACATTATAATAGGTCTTTTGTTCAAAATCCAGTCAGCATAGTAGGTGGTTTAGCGGTTTTTTGGAATGATACTATCTCTTTAGAAATAGAAGGCGTATCGGAGGATTATTTTGATATGGTTTGCAGGGATTATAGCGATGATCGGCTTATGAGAATTACCTGTTTGCACACCCCTTTCTCGTATCACAATCGCCAGCTGTTCTGGGAGAATCTTCGAAGAATCAGTGCTTTCAATACACTTCCCTGGATTTGTGCCGGGGATTTTAATGAAATTCTTCATCCTTGGGAAAAGGTAGGCAAACGATCTCCTCTCCGATCTTGGATCACTTCCTTTCGAGCTATTGTAGATGATTGTGCCTTGATGGAAGTCGAAAGCAAGGGTTGTGCGTATACTTGGACAAATAATCATGAAGGGGCTGATCTTGTAAAGGAACGATTAGACCGAGTCCTATGCTCTATGGAGTGGCGACTACTCTATCCGGAGGCTGAAGTGTATGCATTACCGGCACTAGGCTCTGATCATAGCCCTTTACTTCTTTCCATAGTGCTCGTTCACAAACATCGCCAATGCACTTTTGCTTATGAGGCATATTGGAACGATGACCCGGAATGTAGCCAAGTTGTCTCTGAAACATGGCCTTATGATCAATTGAGAAATTCTGATCTTTTGCACAAACTAACTAAAGTGAGAAATGCTTTAAGCCTATGGAGTCGATCAAAGTTTGGTAATGGACAACACTTGTGGATAATGGCTTTACAACAACATCTACAAACACTAACTAATCACCCTTACAGCTCCAATACCGACAAAGATGAGGTCTCTCAAATCCAAGATGAGCTGAGGAATATTTGGCAACAAGAAGAGCAGTTTTGGGCTATGAGGTCCAGGATAAATTGGTTGCGTTGGGGTGACAAAAACAATAAATTCTTTCATGCCACTACAATCCAACGACGGCAGAGAAATCGGATTGGAATGCTTCGGAATGAAAATAATGAATGGGTGCGGGATATAACAGCTTTAAAGGAGTTGACTTCTGCTTTCTTTAAACAGCTATATACAACTGTTGGCCACCGGGACTTTGGCCCCGTTTTAGATCAATGTCAAACAGTTGTCATGGACACAATGAACGCACAATTATTGGCCTCTGTAACAGTTGATGAAGTACGACAAGCCACTTTCCAATTGGGTGCCACGAAAGCTCTAGGTCCCGATGGTTTTAACGGTTTGTTCTACCAAACCCATTGGAATACTATATAGCATGATTTATTCAGACTAGTTACTGACTTTTTTCAGTTTGGTAAGCTGCATCGAGATCTAAACAAGACTCTAATCGCTCTGATTCCTAAAGTACACCACCCTAAAAGTCTTGACCAGTTCCGACCGATAAGTTTGTGTAATTTTGCATATAAAATTATCGCCAAAGTCATGGCAAACCGCCTAAGACCTTTGCTAGAGCAGCTGATCTCAATTGAGCAGGCTACCTTTGTGAGTGGGCGTCAAATACAGGACAATGTCTTAATCGTTCACGAGGTTCTTCATCACTTCAAGACGAGGAATAGGAAACGACACTTCCAAGCTCTCCTTAAGACCGACATGCAGAAGGCCTACGACAAGGTTGAATGGGATTTCCTCCAAGCCTACCTTACTAAACTGGGGTTTCATCTTTGGTGGGTTCAAATGGTGATGCAATGGATCACCATGACGACTATGAGTGTAAAATTGAATGGGGAACATCTACCCTACTTCACACCATCAAGAGGACTCAGACAAGGAGACCCTCTTTCTCCATATCTCTTTATCTTAATGGTGAATGCACTGTCCACTCTCATCCATAACGCACTAACAATGGGACATCTCCACGGCATCAAACTCACTAGGTCATGTCCCACTCTCTCGCATCTTTTCTTTGCTAATGATTCAGTTTTCTTCCTAGATGGTACTATCACGGAATGTTAGAATATGGCCAATATATTAAATCAATATTGTCAGGCTACGGGTCAAGTGATAAATAGAAACAAGTCTAGCCTCTACTTCAGTAAATTTTGCCCGATAAGTCTTCAAACTAACTTGGCTGTTGAATTGTGGGTACCGGTGTTGAGCTATTATGGGAAATATTTAGGAGTACCATCTGAATGGGGCCAATCTAAAAAAGATTTGTTTGGCTGGATATTAAGAAGAATCAATGCAAAATTGGAGGGTTGGAAAGAACTATTATTATCGAAAGGTGGAAAGGAGATTCTACTCAAGTCTGTCATCCAAGCCATGCCGCAGTATGCCATGTCGATATTTAAGCTTCCTATGTCTCTTTGCCGATTGATTTAGCAGAGGATCGCCAAATTTTGGTGGCGCAATGATAAGAATAGGAATGGTGTGCATTGGAAGAATTGGGACTTACTTATAACTAGTAAGAATTCCGGTGGGTTAGGCTTTCGGGACCTTATCGCTTTTAACAAGGCTATGCTAGGCAAGCAGGCCTGGAGATTACTTCATCAACCTAATTCGCTCTGGGGTCAGCTCCTCAAGGGGTTATATTTCCATTCCAAGGATTTTGAATCAGCAGAACACGGCTCACATCCTTCCTGGGGCTGGAGAAGTATTCTTATTGGGCGGGATGCCATCTTACCGAATGTAAGATGGTCTGTGGGAGATGGAAAATCAATTCATATCAGGAAGCATTGCTGGTTACCAAGTGGTAAGATTGGTGGACCAGCAGCTAAAGATGAGCCTAGGATGGTGGCTGATCTTATTGATCTTGTCCACCATACATGGAATACCCACCTAATCACAGAGATGTTCGACGACTTTATTGTCGACGAAATACTGAGGATTCCAATCAGACCCCTCCATACAACTGATCAGCTTATTTGGACAGCAACATCAACAAGGCATTCTACGGTCAAAAGCAATTATAAAGCATTGGTAAAGACAGCAAGCAAACCAAATGGCAATCAGGCATCAACTTCATACCAGACACCTCCCAAACTATGGCGCAATATATGGAAAATGCATACAACACCGAAAATTCGGATAGTTATGTGGTTAGCCTACCAAAACGCCCTAGCTACTAAAGCAAACTTATATCACAGACACATTATCTCCAGCCCTATGTGTACCATCTGCAATCAGAACAAGCCAGAAACCGTTGAACATCTCTTCTTCTATTGTCCGTGGACGGCAGGAGTATGGACACATCCCCAACTAAATATCTTCTTCCAGCCAAATTCAATAACTCGTCTGGATAAGTGGATTGCTGAAATAGTAAGAGATCAGAACTTCTTACCTGGATTGACCATGATTGCTCATGTTTTATGGCAGCTGTGGCGTCTGCGCAATAATTGTAATTTCCGTGGTCTACATCCTAATCCCAATAAGGCTGTTGTAGATGCCTTGGCTTAGAGTCGCATCTCCAATCTCTCTGATCACGGACGTCCCCAAACAGAAAGTACGCGCAAAGCAGCTTCCCCTTGCTTCATCAGCACACTACGGCAACCGTCGGATCCAGGCTTCATCAAGTGCAATATTGACGGCTCCTTCTACCCAGGGAACAGAGAGGGCACAATGGCATGCATCAGTCGCGATCACAGGTGTCTCCTAACAGATGTATATACGTGCAGATTTCCAGCAACTTCGGCTTTTCAAACTGAAATACAGCCATTTACCTTAACCCTAAAACGTCCGCAACAGCAGGGCCTCCTCACTACATATTTGGTGATCGAATCTGACTGTCTGCAGTTGATTGATGTTCTTCAAGCACGGACGCAACCACCATGGGAGGAACGGCCGCTGTTCGACAAGCTTCGATTGCTTCTGCCCCTTTTCCCTAACCTACGACTGCAACATTGCAACATAAGGGCTAATTCCAGCCGACAGGGCTGCAAAGGCCCACGGACGACCAGACCTGGCCCAAAACTGGAATATTTTTCCTCCTTTTTTGCAAACTCTGGTAGCGGCGGATGCTTTCGCTTCTGCTTCTTTTCGAACGCTAAGATGTAATATTTCTCCTACTTAAATATCACTCTTACTTACTGACCAAAAATAAACAATTAGTCATCACTTAGCAGCAATGAATATTAAATAGATGAATAATTAATTTAGTGGATGGAGGCTTTTCAACCAAATCTAGCAAGCCTATCCCCTCCCTAGCAATGCTCCACCACACCCCCTTTTTGATTTGATCAAAAAACTAAATCCACCTTTTGATTTGAAAGCCAGCAAAGTCAAATTTAGGACACTTGCTGAAAATCATTTCCTCATATGCCTTTTCATAGTTGGAATCATTAACACGTTGCTAAAAATTGAGAATCATAGTTGATTCAAATCAACCATTTAATTACTTCCCATAATAATCCACAAGTGAAGGGACCTTAGATGTATTACCAAATATCGGAAAAAAAAAAGGGGGTACCAATATCTTGCCTTTGATGACATTAAACGGGGACAATGTCTTGTTTGCGGAAAATAGTGCAAATTTTCATCCAAAGTCAGTTCAATCCGAAACGGATACGACAAAGCATCGATTACTCTGACTAGATTAGAGGATAAAGTTTCCACATATGTAATTAATCCGCACTTTTGGAAGGCATACCAAATATGATTTTCCTTCCACTTTTATGAACTTCATATTTAATTCCTATCCACACCTGCCGCGGATTTTATCTTTTATAATTTTTTTTTTTTAAATCCGCATTGACGAAGATTCATTCTCCAATTTTGCGTGCTCGGCTTGCATGAAAATATGATATTATACGGAATTATACTAATGACGATCATCGTGAAATTCCATATATGTGATACACGAACGGTGGAAAACTAAAACTATCATACGGAGACAATAAATATTGATATATGTTATATCAAAAATAACATTTTTAAATTGACCTTCAAGTGCGTGCGTAAGGAAAAATTAAACAAAGATTCCCATGAGTGCCCTTTCCACAAAAACAAAAACAAAAGTATTTTTCCTCCGCTTGTAGTTATTTTATTTTAGGTGAAATAAAAAGGATCATGAAGATTATGAGTCAAGTGATTGGAGATCCTCCAAGAGCACAGAATCATGGTCCAACGTTCACGCAAACTTTGGTCTCTTTCCAAGACAAGCGACGCGAGCTTCGGCCTATTTATGGACTCCCCATTTCTGCACACCAGTACTCGTGTACCTTCTTCACTCACTTCTCTCATTTCTTCTCCGCTCGTTATCTTCATATAAGCACACCAAGAAAGTCTCTCTCTCTCTCTCTCTCTCTCTCTCTCTCTCTCTGGGGAAGAAGATGGAGATGGCTGACCGGAACACTGTGGCTAAAGATGGCATCTCCGACGCCGGCAACCAACGGAAGTCACCGCGCAAGAACAAGTATGCCTTCGCCTGTGCCATCTTGGCCTCCATGACCTCCGTTTTGCTAGGATATGGTCAGTCCTCTCTCTCTCGATCTTGAGCATTGCTTGGTCATTGCATTTAATTTTCATACAGTGAATCAACCTCTTGCACCTCAACTCTGTTTTTATCCGAAATCAGACTATATCTCAGTCCTTGCTTTTCTTTTTCTAGCTTTGTCACCGATAAAAATGATAGATCCAACTCACCCGTGAGCAACGCAGTTGATTGAGAGCTCTCCTTCCTTCGATGGAGGTCGAGGGTTCGAAACCCTGCACTGGTAGTGATTGAAGCGGGGAGCCCCGGCAGTAGGTTGCTGGGTTAGTCTCCTCCGAGGTATAGTCGCTAAAGGCCTCTCAGAGGCCCTGGACTCCAAATCGGCATAAGCTGACAAGGGTACTCGGCAGATCCTCAGTTAACAAAATAAATAAATAAAAAATGATAGATCCATGGCCAACGGTCAATTTTTATTTTTCTGATGGATATAGGAAATGAAGGAAATCAGAAACAGAAAAAGAAAGGAAAAAAGAATTTCCCAAGAAATGGAAAAAAGAAAATTGACCCGCAACATTCTTTATTTTTTTTCATTATGATTTTTAAGGGTAAACATTTGGACTTTAATTGTAAAACTCCACATAAGTATGCAATAAATGGTTTTCGGATAACATCCCTTTTTACCATTTTATTTGAACCAAACAAGTTAATTTCAGATAAAGTCGATTGCGCTTATTATTTCTCATTATCTTCATCTTATAAATGATACATACAAGGAAAATCAATTTGAAGAAAAAGGGAGGAAGAAAAGGGACACGGGAATTTCTTTTCAATTTCTTGTAAATAAGACTTTTCATGAATTTTGACAGACGTAGGCGTGATGAGCGGGCAATCATTTTTGTTGTGGAGGAACTCAAGATAAACCATGTGGAGGTGGAGGTCTTGATGGGGGTCATCAATCTGTACTCGCTCGTCGGGTCAGCGATGGCGGGGCGAACCTCCGATTGGATCGGCCGGCGCTACACCATCGTGTTGTCCGGGGCCATCTTCTTCGCCGGGGCCCTTCTCATGGGCTTAGCCCCCAACTACGCCTTCCTCATGTTCGGTCGCTTCGTCGCCGGCATCGGCGTTGGCTACGGCCTCATGATCGCCCCTGTCTACACCGCGGAGGTCTCCCCCGTCTCCTCCCGCGGCTTCCTCACCTCCTTCCCGGAAGTACCATCTCATTTTCTATGTTTTTACCCTAATTTTGTATTATATTTTTCATTTTTTTTATGTCATTAATTTTTTTTTTTACCTTTTCATGTTGAACTTGTATAGGTGACTGATGTTTTATACCTCGTAGTAGAGGCTTATTTTTCTCATTTAGAAAATGTGTTGTTAAATAGTTTTTTGTTATAACACTACCAATGGGGAGCGTACTGGCATAAAATAAACGTCATTTTTTTAGGTGTTCATCAACCTTGGCGTTCTCCTTGGCTACATTTCCAACTATGCCTTTTCCAAGCTTCCCCTCAAACTTGGGTGGCGTCTCATGCTCGGCGTGGGAGCAATCCCCTCGGTCATGCTCGCCTTGGGGGTCCTTGCCATGCCGGAGTCCCCCCGGTGGCTCATCATGCACGGTCGCCTAGCCGATGCAAAGCGGGTTCTTGACAAGACCTCCAACTCCAAGGATGAGGCCGCGCTCCGACTCGCGGATATCAAGGAGGCTGCCGGCATTCCTGCAGAGTGTTTTGACGACGTCGTCAAAGTCACCAAGCGGAGCACCGGGGAGGGCGTCTGGCGGGATCTCCTCCTCCACCCAACCCCATCTGTTCGGCACATCCTCATATGTGCCGTCGGAATCCACTTCTTCCAACAGGCCTCCGGCATCGATGCCGTCGTCCTCTACAGCCCTAGCATCTTTGAGGAGGCCGGCATCACTTCCTCCGACAAAAAGCTCCTAGCCACCATCGCAGTAGGCTTCGTAAAAACAATATTTATCCTCGTCTCCACCTTCCTCCTCGATCGGGTCGGGCGGCGGCCATTATTGCTTAGCAGCGTCGGTGGGATGATCGTCTCACTCTCCACCCTTGCCGCGTGCCTCACCATCATCGGCCGCAGCCACACAAATCTCAAGTGGGCAATCGCCATGTGCATCGCATCGGTGTTGTTCTTCGTGGCCTTCTTCTCCATCGGGCTGGGGCCAATCGCATGGGTGTACAGCTCGGAGATCTTCCCACTGAGGCTACGTGCGCAGGGGTGCGCAATCGGCGTCGCCATCAATCGGGTGGCGAGTGGAGTGTTGGTGATGACGTTCTTGTCACTCTCTAAGGCAATCACCATCGGCGGGGCCTTCTTCTTGTACACGGGGATCGTGTGCGCTTCGTGGGTGTTCTTTTACGTGCTGATGCCGGAAACTCAGGGGCGGACCTTAGAGGAGATAGATCAGTTCTTTGGTAAATACACCAAATGGAGGTCCACGAAGAGGGAGCTGGAGATGCGAAGGAACAAAGCGGTGGTCAACAATGGTGGAGGCAGCGGCGAGCGGCATTCAGTGTAATTGATGGTATTTGGTAGATATGAATGCCTTTGCTAGGGTTTTTTAAGAGCCATTATAGATAATAAGAACTGGGTAGTGATCGCTGACGTGGACAGGAACGAAAGGGGATGCTTCTTGTTTGATATCGAAAGCATAGGAAACAGAAAAAGAATCACTTGGATGAATTTTGAAAGAAAAATCCGAGAGAAATCCCTCAGAAAATTTAATTCCCGTTGATACTAGAAGCCTACTGTTTTTCCTTTCATACAGTGGTTTGGCCTTCTGTTTTCACATATAATTTGAGTCTTCAGTGATTGAAATGGTGGGAGGATTGCTGTTGGAGAAGATGTAAAGAGGGCATGAACATTTCAAATTGAAGTCCTTGACCCCCAATCATTTATGTGGGGAAGAAACTGGATTTCTTGCTCTAGTCACTGTCTGTGCCACTGCTCTCAGTCATCAAACCTTTTCCCCTTTTTGTCTTACTTCTTAATCTCCTTTCTTTAATTTGAGAATTCCAGCTCTCAAAATGGTAGGAACACCAAAATTTTATATTGCTCAGATAAACAAGCAGGGCCAGAAAAAAGAAGAAAGAGATTCAAGGTGTGGCACAGAATTCATATGGTGCATCATACGGAGCGAACTATGTGAAACTAGTGATGACAGCTTGAGGTGCACGGGGCAAAGGTGTACCAGATTTCTTCAGTAGGAATGGCTTCATCTGTCGTGCAAGTGAGGTTAGCCAAACAGTGCATCTTCAATTTTTTCGGTGCCTAGGAATCTGGCAACTTGCTCCGGTTCATCTTCTGATCAATCATAAATCCGGTGTTCCAAAGTTCTTTAGGAGTCGTCCACCATATAGTTTTAAAAAAAAAAACAAAAAAATTCTTTCATACTCTAAATCTTAATTCACTTCCAAACTTTTGTCCCAATTCTTTACAAAATGTAAAACCCATACTTCAAATAAAACATCCTCACTACTGAAGGTGGAGAATCAAACACCCCACCTCCCCTTTCCCATATGAGAAGGATAGCTGCTAGGGCAATTGCCAATCGTTATTGTAAAGAGTTTGTAACTATTGGGATACTATCTGGTCAATTAACAAGGAATATCATAAGGAAGTGAATCAAAATCTTTCGGGTGCAACTACTAGGGAGAAAGTCATTTTAGTCATTTTTACGACACCTTCAATTGATTAGCATTTGCGTGATGGGTAATGTCTCGTTATAAGGAAGTTCCGAGTGATAGCCTATACGTCCCTTATTGACGAAAATTTTGTATTTCTCAAATGTTCATATTTTAAGTTGCCCATAGACTAATTCAATTGAGGACCGGAAGATTGTGATCATTGGATTTTTCACGCGATGTCGTTTTCACTTGGAAAACAAGGAAATTCTTGATTGAGAATGTTTTTTAGATTTCGTGACTTGAGGCGTAATTTGTGGACATTAGGTTTGCAAATGGGCGGGAACTCCTTCCATCAACTCAAAGCACTAGGTAATGACCAGAATTATTTACAAATCCCTCCAACCATTTAATGTCATACGGGCATAAAATATGTGGAAAACAAAAGAACTCGTCAAATAGGTGAGTTAGGTTGAATTTGGATCTGATCGAAAATGGTCCAATTCAGATTGATCAATTTAACCCGCTTTGACTCATATTCATGTAGAGTAAATCTAATAACCCATATCCAACCCAACTCATACCCAACACATATCCGATCCGACTCGTATTACTAAAACTCATTAAGATTCTAGAAAAACTCACACCCGTTTTAAGCTATATGCTAATTAGATAAAAACTTCAAATAAAAAAAAAGCAAATTAAACAATTAGAAAATGTAAAAAGCCTATAAATTGAAATATCTATAAAGACTAACCAACAAAATATATATTTATTAAAAAATTAGGGCAGATGAACCCATGTTGCAACTTGGATTCAATGAGTCCAATTTCATGTCGGTAGCTCTTTTATTTTAAATCCGTTACAAATGAGTTAGGAAAAAAATAAAACTCAAAAAAATAGGTTTTTAGTAACCCATAATTTAACCCATTTTTCAAAACCAGTGAAACTCTTTAAAGTGGATGCATGCTTAGCCTATTCGCGATGAGACTCGGGGAAAATTCACACTTATATCAAAAGATGCAGTTGCCCTATCTCCATTTTCATTGAAACATTGAACATCTCCAAGTCTAGAAGACTTTTCTGGGGGTGTCGAGCACATGATCAGCAACCACTTCACTTGTCCTCTCTTAAAGCTACATCGCCAAAATTCAGGCTGCAGAAGGTTCAAACTTCAACATAATTTCTCATTCTATAGAATTTAGCGTCATAGAGGGCAACAGAATACTCTCTTTCCAAAACTAAGGCATAATACAAAGCAGAAGAAATCTAGATTGGGGAGAAGCTACTTGCTTTGCTTTGCGAAAAGCAAAACACCAACAATTACAAAGCTTTAACACCGTAGGCGTTCGGCAACAAAACAGTAAATCAATCAAGAAAGGCCTCAGTTATGCGCATCGAAAAAAGTAAGACAAAAAATCAAAACCCACATTTGGTGCAAAACAGCACAAAAGTCTACAGAACACGAAACCGATGGATTACCCTGAGAAATTACCTATGCTTCAAAGATCGAATGACGCGGGGAGAGTATTAGGGTTTGTAAGCAAGAGCTGGAAAGCCCGGAATCGCACCGGAGCTCGACATTGGATCAACAAGACTCCGCAAGAACCGCGAACTAAGAAAATATGAGTCAAAAAGTGAGTTATAGACGCATTTTGCCACACCTAACAGAAAGCCATCATCAAACTTCATATAATTTTTTTTTTAACTCGAATGATCCAACATTACACTGAAATAGAAATTGATGAAAAAGGTACACTTTGACAAAGTATTGATATATGTATGTTAGGAGTAAGAAGGGTAAATTAGTCTATCACTTTTAGGGTTTATTTTTTATGTATATATATTAAAGTTTATTGAGTAATACAAAGTAACTTTTCTCTACATGGTATCAGAGCCTAGGGTTTAACCCTAGACGACGGAGCAGCCGCCCACCACCGTCGACTCGCCACCACCGTTCACCGGAATAGGGCTTCTCCCTCGCGTTGCTCGCGCAGCTCGCGCGGCTCACTCACGTGGTTCGCTCGCGCGGCTCGCTCGCACGGCTCGCTCTCGCGTTGCTCGCACGGCTCACTCGCGTGGTTCGCTCGCGGGACTCGCTCGCAGGGGCTCGCTCGCGGGGCTCTTTCGCGCGGCTCACTCGGCTCGCGCCGCTCACGCTGCCCGCACGGCTTGCTCGTGCGACTTCCGCGCGCTCGTGCTTGTGCGATTTGCTGGCCTACCAGGGGTTTTGACGACCCTATGCTTGTTGGATTTGGTGGTGTAGCTGTCCCGCTTCTTGTACGTGAGGTCAGTGAAGGAGAGGGAAAACCCTAAAGAGAGAAAGAAGACAAGTTGCAGTAGCGACAAAGTGCAATAGCACTCATCGGGATGATTTTGTGGGTTAGAATTTGCTTTAAAGTTGCTGATTTGGCTAATTTGGCTGATTAATGAAGCAAGTTGCTGCTTGGGTATAGTGCAGTTATTTATTTGATAATTTGAAAGTTGTGTGGTAGCTTCTATCATTTTATTTGGTAGTGGTAATATTGGGTTATTGAATTGTTGAGGCTGAGTTGTTTGACGGAAGCTAAGGTCAGAGTTTGCTTATTCTTATTTGGAAAATGGGCGATAAGAAGAATAATACTGTGATGAGTGAGGTGATTTCCTCTTCATCTAATCGAATTACTGATAAGAAGCTCGCAGGTAGTGCTAACTTCCACCAATGGAAGAAAATTGTGAAGCTTACTTTGACAGGCAGGAATCAACATAGACACTTAACTGAGTTTAAGCCCAGAGATGATGTAACTTGGGATGGTGTTGATGCACGTATTCTTGGTCAAATGCTGAATTTTATGGAGAGTAATATAGTTGACATGGTAACTCATATTGATACAGTCAGAGAACTATGGGAGTATTTGAATGTGCTGTATTCTGGGCAAGATAATTTGTCACGGATTTATGAGCTATCATAGGAGTTTTATCGATTTGAAAGAAAGGGGCGCTCTATTACTCAGTGCTTTGCAGACTTTAAGAGATTGTATGAGGAGTTGAATGCTGTTCTCCCTATTTCAGATGATGTTCAACAAATGCAACGTCAAAGGGAACAATTGGCTGTAATGGGATTCTTAGGATGTCTTGGTTCTGAATGTGAAAATGTTAGGTCTCAAATTCTTGGAGGAGAGAATATAGCATCACTCACAGATACATTTGCTCGAGTTCTTCAAGTATCTCGTGAGTCCTCTCAAGATACTACATCTATGGTGGGGAGTTCAGCCCTTGTCTCCCAGACTCGAACTGGTAGTGGTAATAGGAGTGATGGAGGAACCCGTGGCGGGTATAGTGGGCGTGGTGTCCAAGGAGGAGGCCGAGGCATTGGAATAGGGAGAGGTCAAGGTAATCAACATCCTTATGGACAATTCCATATATCTACTGATAATTCGGGAACTACACGAGTTTGTCATTACTGTGGCAAACCTGGTCATATTCAAAAATTTTGCTACAAGCTACATGGGAGACCAGGGCAGCAACACCAGTTTGCTAATACTGTGTCTAATATTGACCCTACTCCACAGTCATCTGAAGACAAGGTGGTGGTTATGTCTGGTGAGGAATATGCTCGGTACACACGGTCTCAAATCTCACAGCCTGTTTCTTCCACTGCTACTTTGGCTCAGACAGGTAATGCTACTGCATGTCTTTCGGCTACTTCTCGTCCTTGGATCATTGATCCAGGGGCTTTTGATCACATGTCAGGTCTTTTAGGTATATTTTCCTCTTTTTCTCCATCTTCGTCCATAGTTACTCTAGCCAATGGGTCACCTACACATGTTAGGGGAATTAGCACAGTTAACCCAAGTCCTTCATTACCTTTGTCCTCAGTGCTTTATCTTCCACAATTTCCATTTAACCTAATGTCTGTTAGTAAGTTAACCAAAAACTTTCAGTATTCAGTAACTTTTTATCCCGATTCTTGTGTCTTCCAGGATCTGGCTACGAAGAAGACGATTGGTAGAGGACGTGAGGAAGGGGGGCTGTATGTACTTGAAGATGCTTCTTCAGTTGCTTGCACAAGTGTTGCGTCCCCACATCAAATCCATTGTCGTCTTGGTCATCCTTCTCTACGTAGTCTTCAAGAGTTAGATTCTAGTTTTCAATCTCTTTCTAGTCTAGAGTGCGAGTCATGCCAACTTGGCAAATTACATCGTGTTAGTTATACACCTCGAGTCATTAAACGATCAGCATCTCCTTTTTATTAATTCATTCAGATATTTGGGGTCCATGTCGTGTGGTTTCCAATTCGGGTTTCAGATATTTTGTTACTTTTGTCGATGACTATTCCAGAGTTACTTGGTTATATTTAATGAAAGATCGTTCATAATTATTTTCTATTTTTCGTGCATTTATATCTGAAATTTATACTCAATTTGGCATGCGTGTTAAAGTTCTGCGTTATGATAATGCTAAGGAGTATTTTTCCACATCCTTTTCTGATTTTATGACTCAACATGGTATGATCCATGAATCTTCCTGTCCTAATACTCCACAACTTAATGGTATTGCTGAACGGAAGAATAGGCATTTATTGGAAGTTACTAGATCCATGTTATTTGAGATGAAGGTACCGAAAACCTTTTGGTCTGATGCTGTTCTAACTGCATGTTATCTCATTAATCGCATGCCTTCTTCTATTCTGCAAGGTGGTATTCCTTTTTCCACCTTGCTTCCTAGTGAACCACTGTTTGTCTTACCACCCCGTATCTTTGGTTGTGTCTGTTTTGTTCGTGATCATCGACCTAGAGTATCAAAACTTGATCCCAAGGCACTCAAGTGTATGTTTATGGGTTATTCCCGCACTCAAAAAGGATATCGATGTTATTCTCCATTACTAAGAAAATATTTTGTAACAGCTAATGTTTCATTTTTTGAATCCACTCCTTATCATAATGTTCCAATTGATGTGTCTGAATTAGATGAAGACTTGTATGTGACCACCATTCGGTCTACTATTCCCAATGTTTCACCAGTATCTACAGAGAAACCACCTCCTCTCCAGGTTTATACACGACGTCATTGTGATGCTACTACTTTTGCTCCCCCGCTCCTCATGTCACTACTACGTCGACTTCAGCTCCAGATCCGCCATTAGCTGTCCCTCCTCTTGTATCTGATCTTGATCTTCCTATTGCTCATCGCAAAGGTACACGTACTTGTACTCAACATTCTATTGCAAATTTTATTTCTCACTCTTCTGTGTCTCCTACTTTTCGAGCCTTTTTAACTACTGTTGAACAATATCCTATCCCCAAGTCTGTCGCTGAGGCGTTACAAAGTTCTGGTTGGAGGACAGAAATGGAAGAAGAATTACAGGCTCTTGAGATTAATCAAACTTGGGACTTAGTACCACTTCCTCTAAGCAAAACTGTTATTGGTTGTCGATGGGTGTATGCTGTAAAAGTTAACCCCGATGGTTCTTTTGCTCGTTTAAAAGCAAGACTTGTTGCGAAAGGGTATGCTCAGGTGTATGGGGTTGACTATCTAGACACATTTTCTCCTGTTGCCAAACTTACTTATGTTCGTATTTTGATCTCTCTTGCTGCAACGTATAATTGGCCTTTATTTCAGCTTGATGTTAAGAATGCTTTCTTGAATGGCACTCTTCATGAGGAAGTTTATATGGAGCAACCTCCAGGGTTTGTTGCTTAGGGGAGTCTGACTAGTTTGCAAATTAAAAAAATCTTTATATGGTTTGAAACAATCTCCACGAGCATGGTTTGGAAGATTTTCTGAGGTTGTATTGTCTTTTGGGCTATCAAGATGTGGAAATGATCATTCTTTCTTTTATAAACAATCAAGGGGAGGCAAACTATTCTTGATTGTGTATGTTGATGATATTTTCATCACGGGAGATGACTTGGTTGGTATAGCTGAGCTAAAAGCCTATCTTCAGCAACAGTTTCAAACTAAGGACTTAGGAAAATTAAAATATTTCCTAGGAATCGAAGTGGCACAATCACAAAAAGGTGTTGTTCTGTCACAAATAAAATATGTCTTGGATTTGCTCACTGAGACAGGTATGTTGGGATCAAAGCCTCTTGATTCACCCATGGAACAAGGGGTTAAATTAGTTGCTGATGGAGGAGAAATTCTTAATAATCCTAAGAGATATAGAAGACTGGTAGATAAGCTTAATTATCTTACAGTTACTCGACCAGACATTATTTTTCCTGTCAGTGTAGTAAGCCAGTTTTTGTCTTCCCCTCGTACATCTCACTAGGATGCAGTAATTCGGATATTGAGGTATTTGAAGAAAGCTCCGGGAAAAGGAATTCTCTACCAAAACCATGGTCATAACAGAGTTGAAGGTTTTTCTGATGCTGATTGGGCTGGGTCTCCAGATGATAGATGATCAACTACTGGATATTGTACCTTAGTCGGAGGAAATCTGGTATCATGGAAAAGTAAGAAACAAAGTGTTGTTGCTCGCTCTAGTGCTGAGTCAGAATATAGAGCCATGACACAAGTGACGTGTGAATTAGTGTGGATTCGACAGTTATTGACTAAGTTAGGCTTTAAAGATTTAGTACCCATGACTCTGTGGTGCGATAATAAAGCTGCTGTGCATATAGCTTCCAACCCCGTGTTTCATGAGAGAACAAAACACATTGAGGTTGATTGTCATTTTATCCGAGAGAAGTTGCAAAATGGAGTAATTCTTCCCAGTCATGTTCGAACCAGTGAACAACTTGCGGATATCTTTACTAAGTCATTGGGTAATGGGAGGATAGAACATATTTGTAACAAGCTGAGCATGATTAATATTTATGCTCCAGCTTGAGGGGGAGTGTTAGGAGTAAGAAGGGTAAATTAGTCTTTACCACTTTTAGGGTTTATTTTTTATGTATATATATTAAAGTTTATTGAGTAATACAAAGTAACTTTTCTCTACAATGTACAAGAACATTTAGAGTAGACGCTCAAATTAACTATGAAAGCAAGGCAAGAAGCACATTCTCAAGGAATTACATTGTGTATTCAAGCCGGGAAGTAGGCTCCTCCGGCAATGTTCGAGACACAAACGACAAGATCCACTTCCATTACATAATCTAAGAATCATCGCCGAGATGCGTAGCCACTGCAACTTCAAAAGATTAACTAGTCTCTTAGGACAGCCATACATCACTCGATGTCGGACCTGTCGCTATAACTAATGATAGAGATCTTGGCCTTAAAGGATGCACTCACCGCATCTCATGTCACATAATTGAGAGCATTAGAAACAATGCTTGTAAAGCAGTTCATCTTTGTCCACGAGTGAGAATCGAAGTGCCAATCAAACCAACGATATATAAATATAAGCTAAGCATCTTTACACAAATACAATGTGAGGACAGCCTGTCTGAAAACCTCATCAGGAAACCCCCATGGTCGTCAACAACTCAAATTGCACATGAGAGATCACACGGATTTTCCCGTTAAATGTAAGCGGGGGGGTTCCCTGTCACAATCGCGACTATAAAATGATTCCTACGAAGTAGAAGCGTTAATTTACAGAGGAAGACACAAGCTTCACTAAGAATCGAAGAGGAAAGAGAAAAGGAGGGTTAATAAAAAAATCATTTCTCTATGCCTTGCTGTAGATACTGTATTAGGTCATATCCGGCAGTAGTCCATTTGTTGTACGCGTCCGTGCAAGTGCGGATCATGAAATTCGCCGCCTCACGCTCACTCATTTCAGGATGAAATCTTTTCCGCAGATTGCCGATGGGATCGCCACGGCTAAAACAAGGCAATCCGCTGTCGACCATTAATAACACTGTGTTGATGATACCATCCATGTGACGACGAGCAGCAAGATAGCCCTTCACACACAATCTAAAATAAACAAGGCAAATGTCAAGTCTTGATATGACTGATTCATCAACAAGGGAATTCATTAAAGCTATTATAAGCATAGTAAACATGAGAATCCCTCGTAACTTCTACACACATTCCTTGACCTTAACATGACAACTTCATAGATTACAATGCATCTTTGCAACCTACACCATCCAACAATCGCCACAACAACAATAAACTAAGCCTTGTCCAACTATGTGCGGCCCGTGAACAACATGCTTAACACATTTTACAAAGGATTTCCCATATGTGAAAGTGTTAAAACATGTTTGAACATGTTTAAAAGGATATAACAGATTCAATTATGAGTAGATATATCATTTAGTATTTATAAAATGTTAAGCTGCTTAATCAAACACGCTTGACTGTATTTATATAGGTTATGAAGATCAACTCTCACACACCAGATATTAAATTCTTCGCCTTTTATAAATTAGTTTAAGCACAATGAAAAGACAAAAGGGATTAAGTTCAATTAAGATAGACTTGACAATGTGCTAGGTTTGTGTCGAATTGCCAAACTATAAAAGATACCATGGCTGACTGTATTAAATCTAATTTACCTCACGAAGCGATTCCAAGTCTCACTCTTCATGACTCCAGAGGGGTCAAGTAGTTGAGTCATTTCATGACTCAGTTTAAAGTGTGCACTTTCAAAACGCATATTTCCACCTGGTGATGTTTCTAGGATGAAGCCAAAATCGATATGGACAAGCCTTCCCATGCTGCATTAATCATATTGTTAGGGCTCCTTGATCTTTCTGCAGAACTTTTCAGCAATATAAAAGAAGTTCTACTTGAATGAATAGTATCACCAGTCAACAGAAAATGTAACCTCTCCAATCAAATGAACCATCTTATCCTTAATAATATATGACCAAAGTGGTACTCAAAAGGCATGCCTGATGGCATTTTCTTTTATTTCTTATCTTAAGTATGCCTGATGACATTGAGAACTAGGCAAAAGTAGAATGGATATACGTGAGAGAGAAAGAGGAGGGACAGAAGAGAGATGTACTTGTCAAAAAGAAGATTGCCATTGTGCCTATCTTTTGGTTGAAGCAGAAGACTAGCAACTGCATAACCAGCACTACTAATGATGAAATTTTCACGTGCAGCTTCAAAACTGGGTGAACCAACAGGCCCATAGTCCTGTTGGAATATTTCGTATAAACCCCCATCAGTTGTTTCACCCATTTGACTCCTGCTACGAGTGTTGGGCACAACCTGCAAGCCAAAAGAAAACATTGTAATGAGCTGTAAGGCAGCCCGTAAATTTTGAGTGTTCTCAAGAATATCGATACTCCACGGTGCACGCCATCTATGTTCAACATGGTTAGTATTTCCTCTCCTTTGAAAGCTCTCATTTTATTTTTTTCTTGAGCAAACTATTCAAAATATAGTAACTCCAGTAAAAATGAATCTACATTTATCAATTTTTCCTTTTGGCCAACAATAGCTCCATTAGTAAGATATGTGAAAAATAGAAAAATATAATGGATTAGGATGGAAATATAGTTATTTTTCTGAAATGTACGTCAAAATATCAAGATTATTGTAATAGGATCTAAAAGTAATGTTTATCCCAACTTTATCCCACCTATTATATAATTGAAAAAAATGGTATTTTTCACGAACACCTTCATATTCATATTAGTAAAATCAAAAGAACAACGTATTTATTTGTACGAACATGAAGTGATATCATCAAACATTTCATACAAGAGTGATAAATGACAAGTTACATCTTACACAATCAAATATTAGGTATGAGATATGTCACAAATATAAGTACCACCATAACATTAAAATATAGTGTGTTATGCGAGTATAAATTGTTTTATAACAAAAAAGTACTTTCCTTAAGTACTGAAGACATACGGAGACAAAAGTGTTACTGAAAATTACACATGTAGATTATGTCAAAGCACAAGTATTTAGTTAACAGAAATAAAAGACCCTCTTATCTGTGTTCATCATCATTGTCCAGCAATAGCGCATTAGCCCTTAAGTACGCAGAAATGGGACTAGAAGGTCTACTTATCAGGCAGAGCTAAAAGTATGGAACTCTGGATAATTACTTTTTTTCAGACTCTAAATTATTTAAAT
Source organism: Eucalyptus grandis (assembly GCF_016545825.1). Taxonomy (NCBI): domain Eukaryota; kingdom Viridiplantae; phylum Streptophyta; class Magnoliopsida; order Myrtales; family Myrtaceae; genus Eucalyptus; species Eucalyptus grandis. Next base: position 32,558,805 of record NC_052618.1, read on the forward strand.
GAGATCATCAGCACATTTTAGATTTGCAAAGTAGAAAGACTGGGGACTGGAAGCTTTCAACCTAGTGCACCAATTATTAGATACTTCCAAGAATCTGCTCAACTTATTCGAAAAGCTACCCGCCCCACTCCTTCAATTAACAAGAAAAGAAGAAAACAAAACAAAATATTAATTACAAAGTCACAAAAGAGACCTCCCTAAAGCTAAAAGAATGACCATTAAAATGTACAAAACCAAATTTATCCAAGAAAAAAAGTACAAAACCAAACAATCGACATCATTTCCCTGTTGGGAAAGGGAAGTGGACTTCCAATTTTTTTTATAGATAACTGATGATTAGATGCCTTCTGTTTCATTATATGTTTTACCTTTCTTGAAACCAACTGAATTAAGTCTTAGATGAACAAAGACTAAGCAACTAGATAGCTGACTAAATAAAGCGAACTCATGCTTTCTAAAGCCATGTGTTTGCTGGTAAATGACACAGCCAATATCAAGAGCCCAACATCAGAACGAAGTAAATATCTCTGGAAAAAAAAAAAACTGTTTTTATAGTATTCAATTGTTTTACATATCATAAGCAGCCAAAATGAAAAAGCAAGGACTTTCCCTCTCTCTCAATCTACGCACTAAAATAAAATACTCTGAGGGGAACAAAGAAGGTCAAAAGGACACATTGCTGGGACCAGAGAACAAAAATTGACGTGACTTTATAACTATATACCGAGAAGGGAAAGGATATTAGACAAATAATTATCAAAAAAAAAAAAGTATATAAAAACCTGCAGTTCTACCTATATAATATATAGTTGGAGGTTCAGAACACAGCAACTACAAGCTAACACAAGATAAAATGAAACCAACATTGGAGTAAAACATGAGGCACTCAAAGGAAACATGATGCTTATAGAGGTATTCTTGCAGTATAACCTGATGATATCGGTGTCAACCGAAAACTTATTAAGGCATGAAAACATAATCACCTCAATGATTCCTCTTTCTGGGCCAGTCGGGAGAACACCATAAGGGAAGAGATATAGGTTAAGCCCTACTGCTTCAAATATGTCTCGAAGAAGTGATATCACTTGAAGAGCAAGGACATCTTGCCGGCAATCGTCTCCAACCTGGAAAAATTTGATGGCCTTGTTAGATTAATGACGAGAGTGGATTTTGCTGTCAAACTGACCAGAACAATAACAAAATCCAAAAGACATTTAAGGCATGGAACATCCTAACAGAACTGAATGCCATTCTCATGATATCAGCTTTGCACAGGAGACAAATCATAACTCAGATCTTGAATTTAGCCTCACTAAATTCGAGTTATTTATCCCAGAAGCAAAGGTATGGTGATTCTAGATCCTATTTTCAGATGGAGAATTTGGAAAGAATATGCCAAAAATTCAAAATTTTCACTCATTTCCCTCTCACAAAAATTTCATAATCTCACTCATTTCCCACACACTCGTTTCACCCTCTTTTTTCTCCTTTCTCCAAATAGAGGCTGTTCACTTGATCAGAACTAAAAAAGTAACAATTTCATTGATGTACAGAATACTTTTACTGTCCAATCAGTTTTGCCAGGAAACAGGCATATTAAGTTTAACTGCAATTACTTACATGTCAACTTTGGTGTCCATCTACTTTATTGGTCATTAAACTATTGATTCATCTACTTACAAAGCCTATGTGATTAACTGAGTCAATGAAAAGCCTGTCATCCTTGATATACCAAAACCTACCCCAATCCAGTCAAATGATGTTAGCCGCACAACAATGTCGATATTGAATTAACTGCTGCCATTATAAGATGTCCCACCAAGATGTTTGATGATAAGAGTGATCAGCTAATTCCCAAAATTCACATCAGACAAGTAACCGGAAAAACACGCAAAGAAAGCATGTAAAATTTTTCCTGAGTCTGACCAGCTGATTGTTTTTAGAGCTAGTAAGACAGAAACAGCCTCTGTACCTCTGCCATCCTCACCATAATGCAAATACTAGGATGCTGATGAAGCTGTTTCGCATTAGCAAGATGCTAACACGTCAGGTAGGAGCTTGATCTAGCTATCTAGTTGAATAGTTTCTATCCACAAACTAATTCTCCTTCTTAACAGGACATACATTTTTTCACCTTCACACAAAATCAGTTGTTTTTTGGCACGTTTAAGAATATGAAAAAGAGCTGGACTTTTGGCACAGGGACTCAAGTAAGCTTCTTGAGTGCCATGCCCATGTGAAAACATAGAAACAACATTATGCATGCGGAAGAACCCCTGCAATTCACTGTAATTTTTCCAACCCAACCATAAGTGGACTAACTGAAAATCCAGAAACCTTCAAGAAAATGATTCAGCACAATTTTTCCTGAGGGTTGGGTTTTTTAATGGTAGAGCAATAACCCATACAATGAGTTCATAAATACAAATAAAGTCAGCCAGGCAATTTGAAAAGTCTTATGGAATCAAAAGCAGAAATACAGGGTCTACAAGCACATGATATGGCACACTCACCTTAAATATACAAGCTTGAGGCTTTATATCATTCGGGTCGCCCTCACGATCAACCACATTGAAGGTGATCATGATAGGAACTTTTGCCGCCGATTGTAGAGGTATTCCACTGTCCACCCGAATACCTCTGACAAGTTTATTAGGAGCAGTTGGTAAATAGAGGTCATCTCCCACCATTTCAATTTTCTCCAACTCCCTGCCATGAATATGAGCATCAACTTCAATCAATACATAATAAATAATTATCATAGGACATAATTTTGTCAGTGAAAGGGAAGAATACCTCCGGATGCCAGCTCTACGCTCTTCCTTGGGTAGCGGAAAGAGTACACCGGAGATAGATGTAACTTTGTCAAAGAAATCAAACTCTCTTTTAAATAAATCAAGGGCCTTAGGAGTGAAACCATCAATTATATGCTCCTTCACAACCGGCAATATCGCTTGGAAGTTATTATTCTGAAACAATTAAATGAGTTATTGCGTATATAGCATTAGGATTATAGAAATTATGATCACAGAAAAACCAGTGGTCCTTGAGCATGCGATGGACAAGTTTACTTCAGACTTGTTACAAGTGAGCTTTACATTTTTACATTTATTTGTTTCAGGTTATTAGAGAGCTTGGCTAGCTGAAATCTGGATGGTTTTACATTTTCCTGCTTGATAAACCCTGATGACATAGACTTGAAAAGAAGGCAAAAGAATAATGAGATTATTCTAGTGGAAAGCTGCTCACCTACTTTTGTTGAAAATAAAATGCATCAGGTCCTAATGTAACTTTGATGTTTGCATGGCATGAAAAGTTGCTTAAAACATATTGATAAAAAAATGAATTGCCTACATTTCATATGATTTCATGCTTGCCATAGTTAGCACCAAGATGCAAGTTATCAGTAGAAACCCAGTCCCTTAAACCAAAGTATTTAGATCTGATATTACTACCTTACACAGGACATCCTTATAGAAAAGCTAATCATCTGAATCAAGCATTATACAGAAGACTATTCAAAGGGAATCCTAGCAAGCATGATAATTACTCTACAACATGCACTTAAATTCTGAAAACTCACCAATCCCTCTTAAACACCTAAAAGCCAGTACTATTTTCTTCAGTGTCATGTATCAGGACAGCATAAAAATTTTAATTTTTTCTTCTCGATTCTTAAGATGTGCAGATATAAATGTCAGCAGTGCAAAAAGATGCTACAAGGTAAACAAAATCACAGACTTTTTGCAACCACAAATGATTAAAATGCCAAATAAAAAATCATGCCCCACTTGAAAACAAAGAAAAGCATGTACAGTCCAAAAGTGAGTCATGCACACAATTCTAGCAAATCTAATGTTTTGGAAATGCCAAGAAATTCCTCATTTCCCAGAAATAAAAGGAATAGAGTTTTTCCTTCTGATATTTTCATGACACATAATTTTAAATTACTTAAGAATGTTTGAAATAAATAATGGACTGCAATTGTTTAAATTAGTTATTAATAGCCAAACCCTCTTTTTCCAGAGATTTTTCAATAAAAGCTGTGGGAACAAAGACATAAGAGAATCCTACTCAACAATTTCATAAGACAGTTTCATGGAAAACATAAACATAAGGAAAGAGGCATAGCTTCACCTTCACAGAAATAATGGTTTCTTTCCCTGGCTCTGATGCACAGGTCTCACCCTGCCAGTTAAACGATCACAGCTTATAAAAAAAAAAAAAGCACAACAAGCAAATGTTTCATTGATTCCATTAGACGATTTTGAAAAAGAAAACACTAATATTCGCAAACCTGCAGATGCCATATTAATATATGGGCAAAAACATCGCTTCTCTGAGTAGCTCTCAGTAGATATCCCTCCACTAATCTCTGCAGAATAGCAGTTAATCACACATAAAATAGTTAGTATGAAGTTCATCAAACCAAATGCAAATCCCTCATAATGCGTCTGGCTCAAGTTATAATCTGCACTTCAGCAAGTCTAGACGAAAATTTAATATATATATATACAGGTTTTAATACCCACACCAAGATAAATATGCCCATTTTAAGAGAAACAAGAGACTTTAGTAGTTGCTTGGAAATATTTTCAGTAGCTTGCTCTCAATACTTCCAGCTAATGTCAATTGCTTTTAAGTAAGGAAATACAAGCCACAGATTGTGATTTAAAAATTATACACTCTGCTGCTTTCCAACTCCAACCTATAGCACTTGTCTTTACAAAGGTTTCTTCACAATTTTCAGCGCAAACAACAGTAGAAGTCTGCAGCTCAAAAGCAGGCCACCCTCACCAAACAATTTAGGTGACAATCTCCACAACTGAGGTTCACCATTTTCCAATTGAGCCCTACTATTTTACATAATGCCATTGAGTCCCAGAACTTGTCAAAGTGTGCAATCAAGTACCTTTGGTAAGTCTGTTGGTTTTAGGTAATGAAAATATCTGGTGTGACCTTGTTTCGTGTTTTATTGTGCATTAAGGATATTTAGCACCGATGTGGAGCTAAGTAGGTGCTAAATCAGCCTACAGAAAACTATAAAAAAGAAAAAAAAAATGGAGTGATTTGCCTGGTTTCCTATTTTTTTTCCTTTCTGTTCTCTCATCGTCAACTTGAATAAATCTGCCACAGCCGCCCATAGTCACAGTCACAAGCCATCATTAACACGCCTCCGTCCACTATCACTACCACAACAGCAAAGCTACCCTCTCGCTGAGACTCCACCACTGGCTGTCACCAACTCACTGTGGACAGTGGTAGCAAATCTGTGTGGTGCAAGTCAAATTGGACACCACCGTGATCCATGATGCGTTTGCAAAGAAGAGCCAAAGAGAAAAGACTGCACATTCTATTCTGTTCTCTGATGCCCTCTCCCCTCTTCTTTTATATGCCAAAACGAAATCTTGGCTTTTCTTCTTGTCTAATTTATTAAACATTTTATGTTAATTCTGAAACATTTCATCCCACCTTATATTTGCTTACAGGTTTATTTTAATTCTTGACGCCTTTACTGTTCTATACATTGACCATCTCTGGAGTTGCCTAGTTATTCTAGCTTAGGCACAAATCTACACATCATCCTCCTCTAACATTTTCACAGCAAATGATTTCATTGAGTTCCTGCTTTAATCATAAGTAGCAGCAACTACTAAATGTCTTTTCTTTGGTACAGATGGCTCTTATTTCTCTAAAGGTTGCTAGACCGCAGGTGACTGACTCTCTCTCTCTCTCTCATTTTTTTGGGGGGGAGATTCTGTCAATTTTGCTGATCTGGCACCTACCTGGTGCCACATCAGAGCCAAGTTTCCTCAAAAGTATACAGAAGGAGAGAGAAAATAGTCAAAAAGACCACATTCGTAAATTAACGGATTTAATGGAGATAGTTAATTGCACGACTTTCACAAGATTCAGGACAATTGCATGATCTGAAAGTTTTAAGGTTTAATTGCACTTCGGATACAAACTTTGGGACTTCCAGTGCATTCATTCAAAATAATGTTTTTAAGAACATTTCTGGACATGCCCTCACCATCCAGTATCTAGGGTACATAACGATAAATATACCTAATTTCCAATTGCCATGTTCAAAGATAAGTAATGGGCATATAAAGTTAAACACTAAAAAGTCCAGCTCAAATTGGAATACTCGATCATATGGTTCCTTCCCCCTGTTGCAGTTATTATGTGACGTGAAATAGTCTATGTGGCATGGAATTTGAAAATTTCTTATCCTATCCAATATATTAAGACAGGTCTCAAACAGCACTATGATGGTGTTCAGGCTGATCTGCCAAATCCAACCCAACATGACAACCAACAAAATGATATGCTATTATTTGCTTACCCCTTCATCGTATCGCAGTGCCTGAACCAGCTGCGGCATGAAGAATGTCACTCTCTCGGGGGGGTAGGACTCCAGAACTCTGAGAACATAGGCCATGACACGTGGATGACCCTTATATGCAGGAGTAAGAAACTGCAATGTAACCAACAAAAATTTGGGAAGCTGCAGGGAGGAAAAAATGAGGCTCTTCCCTGTATTGAAAAAAGATAAAGGACCTGAGAAAAAACAAGACACGCTTCTCTTAGGTTTCTTCCTTCTGTATTCGCCACCTAGGGCCTATCTTCAAGGTGAAGGTTAGCAAAATGAGGAAAGATAAGACAGATGGGAGCAGCATCTTATTCTCTCAGACCCTTGCAATTGGAATATCCATTGTGGAAACCAACAAAATGGCGAGAAAAAGAGTAATGATGGCCAACCCCCAAATTGGAAAAGACCAACCGAAAATAAATTCCATCAATAAATCAGGGAACAACATCCAATAAAGATGGACATTCTCCATAGATTCTACAGATTCAGATTTGGATGAGCTCCCAAAGTCAGAAGTTCATCATCCTCCCTTACATACCATAAAATCTCACTTGGCCTTCCTAAGCAGATGAATGCCTCCTTTATCTGAAGCAAGAAATATAGAATCCCACTTTACTTTACTACCTAGGGCTAGAAATTAGGTGGAAGAATGAACCTTTGAGCATTTGGGTTCCATAATTTTATAGGTCTCTCTCAATTGTTAAGATCTTGATGTACGTATAGGCTGTCACATCGTCATAAAAGACTAAAGCTAAAGATGTAAATCCATCTATGTCTGAGTATCAAGTCTCCTACCCAATCTCAAAAACAAAAAGAGACTGATTATATGCTTAGTGTGGCGTGGAATGACTTTACAGCTCCCTCATTTTTAATCGGTCCTTGGTTTCTCTGTCATCAAGTCTTTCTCTTCTACACAAATCCACCTCAGGCTTGGAGCGTGTGTGTGCGCGTCTGGACATGTGTGTGTCTCTGAGTCTCAGGGAGAGAGAGAGAGAGAGAGAGAGAGAGAAGTGAGCCTGTCATGTCATAGTGGACTTTTTGCCAACTAAAGTTATCTGTGGCATGTACTTCTCCCATGAGTCTAGACAACACTAATATGTGTGATTCACAGATATTTCAGAATCTGTTTTAGTTGGTAAAGATTAAGAGAAGAAAAGTACAGGGAACCCTAGTAATAGCAATAGTGACAAGTTGTAAGTTTCTAGAGGTTCTACAAGGCCATAGTGGGGCTGATGTATCAACCGCCAGGAACCCATGTCCCCCAGTTGGGCTTCTGAAATGGAGTTAGGAATGGCAATTCCTATATAGATTCAACAACAGAGAACAAATTAGCATGTTGAGTTCATGTTAGTCATGTTCATGTCAAAATCATGTCAACCTGCCTAACACAATCAACAAACAAGTCATGTTCTAACAGGACTCAAATCACCGAAAATGGACCCATATGGCCAGCCCAAATAAGTCGTGTCAGCTATAAATGGGCCAAAAAACTCAAGGCAGCTAGGTGATGACTCATCCTATATTAGCCAAGGTCAACCTTGCTGTGATGCGTGACTTGTGTAGGTTGCGACCTAATCAAGTACTCCAGTACTCATTTACTTTTAATGCATCTTAAGTACAACAAGTGTCACCACGCATTAACTCTGACCTTTCCAACAAATTAAAGCTGCTGTCATCATTATTATATCCACAAGAATCTAGTTAACCATTACCCAGCTATAACTTGCTTCAGCTGCTGCAGCAACTCAAAGCTTGATCTTCCTTCACTTCTTCCTCAGTCCCCCAATGACATGATTTTCCCCTCTATTCCTCACCATTCCTTTATGTCAGATCAGGCAACACTAGTTGGGTTTTTCTTGCCAAGGAAATGCTTTTTCAACACAAAACTGTACTTTTTTTCCTATGAGAAAATTAAGATACTTAGGATAACATGTTGAGATCATTATCTCCTGACTCCTGTAAGTTAATAGTCATATATTATGTCTATTTTCTTTGCTTTTCCTCATTAGCTGCACATTCTCAAAGGAGAATTTGTTTGTGGAGGTCGAGCTCCGCCTGAATTTGCAATCCTAAGGGGATTTAACGCTTAAGTGTGGTTCGGTTGCGGTAGTCAAAGTCTGCCTGCAGTTAGGCTTTCCTATATCATGAAATTCTATGATAAGTTTATGTGCACTAATAAAAATAGCATTAAAATAGATCCATTCACAATGTTGTTTCAGTTTACTTAGACTTTGTAATTTCAATTTCAAATCTAATTAGTGAATGATCATTCAGATAGTAATTTTGCCTTCTTATCTAGCTTCAAACTGTACAAAAAAATATCTATAGTTATCACTTTAAGTTGACAATTATTGTAGTAACAGGCAAGTTCAAGCTCAAGCTTGAGCTCCATATAGACAGAAAACCCAAGAATGGTTAGATCATTAGATCAATCTCAAACATGCCAAAAATCATTTGAAGTAGAGTTCAAGCAAAAATGCGATACTAGATCAAGCTGGAGTCGCCTTCTAAATTATGATTATCATGCTCCAATTACACCCCAAGTGCAATGTCCCACGATGTTCCACGCTGACCGACAGATATAAGTACGCTGACAAGATGGCTCCCTCACTCTGAGAAAGCTTGTTATTTAAGTCATCTCATGCTTAGCATTTTAGAAATAGTAGTCCAAATCGGGTTTATTACTTATTATTCTATTGTGTTGACAAGTTGGGGTTATTTATGCAATTGTACAAGGCTAACCTTAAGCCTCTAAATACTTCTTTTGATCTCAATAATAACAACTCTCTCTTTTACCAATAACATGGTATCGAGCTTAACATTTTTTTGCAACAGATATAAGGTCTGACTCGTAGCCCATTTACGATAAGATAAACTTCACAAACCTGAATCAGCTGAGTTACTTCTGCCTTCAAATGAGGGTTTGTCCTGAATCTTGAGACTAAAGACAAAGCAATACGAGGATCCACAGAGAATGCAGTTCTTGCATATTCAATCCATCTATCAGAGCTTATCTTGAGCCGAAAACCAACTTCCCTGGGATTGAGGGCAAACATGGCTATAGTGAGAACAAGATCAACTGCATGCAATATTACCCATAAACACATGCAAAACATGGATTAACAAAAGAAAACCAGAGGAATACTTTGAGTTAGTGGGTTTTGCCCAAACTTCAAGCCTGTCAGTCTCATGTTGACATAACATCAGAAGGAGCTGCTTTCTCTTCTCTCTTCCAACAGCATAATTGTCCATGGCACCCCAGACAGGATGGTATTTGTTATTCTGCACACTCTATACTTATAAGAGCAGAACCCAATCGATGGAAAAAAGAGAAGAGCATAAAAATTGTGTTGAACCATTTATTAAGATTCTCCACCATAGTTAGGTAGAGTTAATTACCTCATTGAATAAAGAGCTCCCATTTTCACGTCCTGATCCCTTTAAGTCAGATTGAGGAGAATCTACTCGCTCGTTCTGTAAGTAGTGAACAAATATGGATACAGATTGAGCCTCGCTCTGGGCAAAATTCAAATCCTTCATTTCATACCATTCGGGCTCATAAGCAAACCATCCCAGAGAAGCCCTACAAGAAATAACCAGGTCCATATTCACTTCTGACTTGAGATGAGGTACTCAAAGGAGAAAATCAACCCAAAAAGGAACACCATGCACAAAATAATCATTATAGTTTTCACTTGTAAGTATGTATATACACGGTTAGGCCCACACACTTACACTTTTGAGAGAAACCATAGAAAATCACAGGTCATTTTATCATGATGCTCAAGCAAAGGACATGGAAAAAATCTCCACTAGACATGACATATATACTGAAAATGGAACATTGGTAAATTATGTGTATCAGCCACTTGTATTGGATCTTCAGATTCCTGTCCACCATAAATCACAATTGATAGTCATGACAAACTATTACGTCTAATCTAATTGAGTCTACAACCACCAGCAGACTCTTTCCTATTTTTCGAAAAGTAGATGTTCAAGTAGAAGTATGGATGCATCAAGCATGCACATCGGCATTATGCACACAGCCACACAACTGCGGATAAAGGGAGGCATGGAAGGAACTCCTTCAGAGAGCAATTTTAGGTGGAGACTAGAATGTCCTACTATATAAAACACAGTTTGAAAATCCTGTATCAATTTAATAAAAAAATAACACAGTAGAGGAAAATTTATTCACCTGAAAATCCGGTCTTCTAGTAACTGAAGTCCTGCTCTAAACTTAAATAGATTACCCTGAGACTGGCACGAGCAGAACTTGAGCCCAAGAAGCATGACCGTGAAGAAAGTACCAGTAGCTGCGGATGTCGTGAAAAGTTCCATGGAAGCTTTGTAGTTCCTTGCAACATCCGACCAAGGAGCAAGAGCTGTTCCACATTGCTGTGGCGAATAACCTATAAAACAAACAACAATGAGAAGGAAATAACTGCTCTATTCTAGAAGAATAAGTTACATGTCTTTTCATTTTGTAGATACGTAGAGAGAATTTCACTATGAGGAACTGAGCAGGTGCCAACCTTTCAGAAGAAAAGCCACAAGCTAAAAAAGAGCCCAAACCCCAAAAAAGTGCTCATAGATATGACTATATATTATACCCAAAGTGACTAGCATACTGACAGCTTCCAAATACTTGGAGAACACTTTTTTTTAAAATGTCTAAATAATACTCAGACAGAACTGTAACAACTAGAAAGATGATACTACAACAAAAACAAAATTGCATCAGCAAAGTACTATGACAAATTGCCATTATCAGAATTTACATCCCTAAAGCTTAAAGTTATTAGGTAGAGAGACAACACGTGTCTATTAGGCCTAAATATCCCATAAACAAGCAACGTGGGATTGACAGATAGGGAACAAGATATATAAAGAACCACACACAAGTTAAAATATTAAATCAAGCATGAAGAATTTAGACTTGATTTTGATACAATGTTATGATTTCCAATGCAAAAGCTTAAGTCATTAGGTAGAGGGTGACTACAAATAGATCCTGCACAAACAAACCCAGTAAACAGGTGATGTGGGATATTTTAATAACAGTAATGCAGGCCTAACAATTTTACCTTTTACTTAATTTGCAACCATATGTTCTCTCTTGCTTTGATATGGAAATGCAATATAGTGTTTGAGGAGAGAGAGACTGATACTTTCGGAAAAACTTGTCCAAATCAAAGACAAGAAGTCCCTGCTTTAGCAATAATTAATGGAAAATGTTCGAGAGGGCAGAAAGGGCACTTCTAAAGCCTTTATCAATTGAGGAAACAAGTGCTTTATAAGACTGTTATCTTGTTCGATACAGTTATATCTCTTGTAATTGCAGTGAAAAGAGTTTTTATTCAATGCTCTAAGTGTATTGATGCACCTGAAGAAGTGTACTTTTTCTCTATACATGACTATACTCTATCATTATAAAGTGCTCTGCCTAAAAACACATTTCAGTGAAATTAAGTGGAGAATGATAAATGATTCTAAGGACAAATGAGACAACTAATATTTACAGAAATTGAACACCAAGGCAGACTACTTCAATCGAAGAGATGGCACCAATACCTAAAGGTCTTCAATTGGAAAGACTTGTAAGAAATGATAAAGAATTTCTATTATTGCATAACTTCATACCGAAGTAAAACAAACAAACTCTACATGCAAACATCAGATGTCCAATATAATTGCTAGTGCAATCATTTACCTTCACTGCTACCTATTAAATTTGTTATAATATCCAACCCAAAATCTTAATAAGTGGGACGAGATCATAAGGCCCATTGACACCCCATAAAAAAGCATTGTGGAATACCTAAACGCACCCTTAACAAGCAAACCGGATTGAGAGTGGCATGGGAAATTGACAGGGGGAGCCTCGCACACAAACAAAATCAAGGGCAAACCTATCTCTAATGCCATGTTGGAATATCTAACACAAAAACTTAAGCTATGTAGGGATAATTCATGAATACGAGGCTCATCAAAACCTCATAGTTAAGCAATGGATGTGGGGTATTCTGACAAGATTCATAGATTCATATGTCAAACTAATGCTTTGGAAAGCACTACAATAGTCCTATAAAATTAAAATATCAACTCTATTTACGGTACAAAAGTTAATTTATCCTATCATATTTGTACATTTATGACCGTTATGAATGCCGTCAGCTATTGGAAAGCCACTATGCCCGCATCCACCACTGCTGCAGCGCAACCACTTCTATGACCATGACTGCAATTTAAAACCTTCATAACAGGCAACTGGGGGGAATGGGACAAAAAGAGCATCTTAGGAAAAGATTCGATCATCCTACCTCAAAGCGGTCAAGAAAAAATCCAAGCCACAGTCTATGAGCAACAATCTGCTCAACAGGATCGCTTTCAGGCTGTGCTACAGGTTCCCCTGGTGCAAGGTGCGGCCTAAGTCTGGCAGCAGGTCCACTGTACCTCTCTTCATATGCAAAAAGGCCATGTTTCGTATCAATTGTCCACAACCATGCATCAACAAGCTCTGCTAAAACAAGTGATCCCAGTTTAGGTGCAGCAGACACCAACCAAGTCCAAATATAAACACCAGTCTCCATGGCATTAGCAGTTGAGATATATGCAGGACACCAGCAGAGAAGGCGCAAAAGTTGAGAGAAACCATCTATGTTTGATTTTGAGTCAAGATCCTGTAGACAAATATGAAGCCATTAAATATCTTGTTACTTCTCCTCGTTTCTGAAATCAGTGATTCTCCATTCTTAATTACAAGATTATATTGCGAAAGGAATTCAAGTATGCATCAACCCAGATAAAAATGAGGAGTATATCTGTACCATATTTGACAATAGGAAGGCTGTTGCCTGTGAACAAATTTGGCGAAACAAGGTCTTGTCCACTTCCCCACCTTTCTCAGCAACATTTACAAATTGCTGCAGTTGCTGAATGAATTTTGTAAGTACCACCTTGTCAAATGAATCACTCTCAGCCGACATCTGCTGAGTAAACACTCCTGACTTCAACCTCTGAATCCCAATGCCCAATCCAAAACCTTGAGCTGCATTGCCCGTTTGAAATCCACCAATGCTATTAAATAAATTTCTCATGCCAGTGATTTCCCTGCATGATTGCACTTTGCTGTTGCACTGACTATGCCAGTACTGAGTACCTCGAAATTGAAGGGTTCAGTCAACTTCAAGTTTGCACCAGATGCTGCTGCAGCAGCTGCCATGACTGAAGGGATGTTTGCAGTTCGTATGCCAGTCCAACAGTCATTCTTACCCGTTCCAATCCTTATCTCAGATAAAAGAGATATAACATCAGTTGCAGGCCTTGATATCTGCCATGAATTTGCTTTACAAAGCCTCTCCTAAAGTGAACATGGAGATCAAGGGAAAAGTTTAATAAAGACCAGACAAGACACCAGGATATGCAACTATATAATTCAATGAAGTGCCTAGATGTCGGAAGGAAAGAAAACTCAAAACAGGGGCACCAAGTCCTCGGAATCAAAAAGAGACAACCATGACTGCTGCAGCAACAGAGTCCCAGAATGAGCATCTAGAATGACTCAATTGCTTTTAATTATCAGTATAATGCCACCATCTGCCTCAGACCCTCCTCCCCCAATCAAATCAATACAGTGAAACTTATTCAAGGGGAGACGAAATTAGAACTACAGTAGATTAGATAAAGATACAGTGGAGCCACCTCATTCATACAACTGCTAACTGAATAAGATAACGACCTGCCAGTAACGAAAATCGTCTTCAAAGTCCACTAGAGCACTTTTTTTTGGGATCAAACAGAACCAAGAGCTGGGCACTTCTTTTATGCAATGCAATTAAGTTTCAAGGCTTAAAAGCTTCATATATGCAGGTAAGCCTAATGGAATTACAAAATTTTCTGCATAAAATTTAATGTCGTACTTCTGTCTGCTCCAGTCAGAGCAAACTACAACCTTCGGCTTTGTCAGACAACTCAGCCCACTAAAACAGCATTGTTAAGCAGGTACTTCACGTGATTTAGAAACAACCACTTTGCACAGAAAATCCACCCATTCCCTACGCCACCACTAATAAAAAAAAAAAAAAAAAAAAAAAAAAGAAGGATTCTTTATGCCTAAATTTTGAAGCATGTTATCAATAAATATGATAAATACCACCAACAAAAATTAAAGTGAGTAGCTCTTTGCAATGAGTAGATCAACCTGAAGAAGGCCCTGAGTAGTACATGGAGCATATGAAAGAGATTTAATGATCCACTCCCGAACAACTCGTTCGTACAACGACCGAACTGCTGCTATCCATGCAGGATCATTCACAAGAGCAGAGGATGAGCCATCATCAACAGAAAATAACAGGGAATCTAGACAAGACGAATTCCAGAGAACCTGCATGTGTGCAATTCTGTCTGTTAAACTATGCATGCAAACAAAAGAGAATAAAACTTAAAGATTAAAGAAAGTTTTACAGCACCAGCCTACCTGTGGAAACTTGTCTCTAAGCTGAATTAACAAGTTGACAGCAATCTCTCGAATGCACTCCTCCCTCTCAGACATACATTTTATGAGAAAACAGGCATGCACACAAAGTGTAGAATCTCGTGTCACTGCCCCAAGGCCTGTGTCAGACATCCACCTTTTGATTTGATTAAAAAGAAAGCCAGCAAAGTCAAAAGGAGGACACTTGCTAGAAATCACTTCCTCATATGCCTTTTCATAGCAAAAAAGAATTAGGGTTTTTTCATTAACAAGTTACTATAAATTGAGAATTATGGTTGGTTCATATCAACAATTTGATTACTTCCGGTAATAATCCTCAAGTGAAGGGAGGACCTAAGATACATTACCAAATATGGAGAATAAGGTAACGATATCTAGTAGGATGGATTTGCTCCAAATGGATAGAGTTTGTTCTCGTTCAACTCATTCTTGCGCGGAGTGAGTAAGCAAGAGATCAAATGAGAGCGAGAGAATGAAGAAAGAGTCATAAAGGTGGAATGGGTCAAAGTAAGTTGTGAACCCATTTAATACTTATATTATTTTTTATTTTACCATTTTTTTATCCATATATGAACATTTTACTAAATATAATTAGTCCATGTAACTACCAATCCATTAAATATGGGTTAAACAAGATTTTATGACTCATTTTGACGAACCTAGTTTCAGTTCGTATAAAACAATAATAGTTTTAGAATTACAATAATGACAATCATGGCAAAGTTTAAAATATGAGATAGAAGGATAGTGGAGAAAGAAAATATATAATATGAAAACGATATATATATCCTTCACGTGAGTGCGTAAGGAAAAATTAACAAAGATTCCCATACGCGCCTTTTCACAAAAAGATGTTTTTTCGCAAATAGTTTTGTTTTTATCTTTGGGTAATAGAGAATGGACGATGAAGATTACAAGTCAAAGTGAGTGTAGACCCACGAGAGCACAGAATCGTGGACCGACGGTGACGCCAGCTTCGGCCTCAGTCCGAGACGAGCGAAGCCAGCTTTTTTTTTTGCCTATTTATACACTCCCCATCCGCTCCAGCAGTTCCGTGTACCTTCTTCACGCACACCTCCTCTCGTTTCTTCTCCACTTGTTATCCAATCACTTGTATAATCGCAAACAAGAACTCTCTCTGGTGGGGAAGATGGAGATGGCTGACCAGAAGACCGTGGCCAAAAGTGCCGTCTCCGACAACGGCCTCCGACCGAAGTCGATCGAGGACTTCGATCCTCCGGCGAGGCCGCGACGGAACAAGTACGCCATGGCCTGCGCTACCTTGGCCTCCACGACCTCCATTTTGCTGGGTTATGGTCAATCCCATCTCTCTCTCTCTCTCTCTCTCTCTCTCTCAATCTGGAGCGGAGCTTACGATGTTGTGAGGCGTGGGGAGGCTCACCATGGTCGTTGCCCACGAAATTTTGGACCCGTTAAAGCACATATATCTCTGAAAAATATTATTTGTGAATTAACTTGCAAACTGTGAATAATAATGATAGATCTATCGCAAAGGTCATTCGTTTGATGGATAAGGAATGAAAAAAAAAATTATTTTTTATTTTTTCACGTACTCGCATCTATTCGGATAAATGATTTCGAATGACATCATCAACTTGCTTTCTTTTTCTAAGCCAACCAAATTAACATGTCCATCATGCTTATTATTTATCATTATTATCGTCTTATTAATAATATATATATATATATATATATATATATATAAAGGAAAATCAATTTGAAGAAACGGGGAGGAGAAAAGGTCATGAGATTTAATTTTTCTATTATTCTCTCAATTTCTTGTAAATAATTTTTTTTTAAAATTTTTTTGACAGACATAGAGGTGATGAGTGGGGCAATCATTTACATAAAAGAAGACTTGAAGATAAGTGATGTGGAGGTGGAGATCTTGACGGGGATCCTCGCCGTGTACTCGCTACTTGGTTCACCGATGGCGGGGCGAACCTCCGATTGGATTGGCCGCCGCTACACCATCGTGTTGGCCGGGGCCATCTTCTTTGCGGGGGCCCTTCTCATGGGCTTCGCCCCCAACTACGCCTTCCTCATGTTCGGCCGCTTCGTCGCCGGCATCGGGGTCGGCTACGCCCTCATGATCGCCCCTGTCTACACCGCTGAGGTCTCCCCTGCCTCCACTCGCGGCTTCCTCAACTCCTTCCCTGAGGTACTAACTCATTTTTTTTTTTATTTGGCTCCCCCTAAATTGGTAGCATCTTTCTCATTTTTGTCTTTTTCATTTTTCATCAATTTTGTTTTTTTAATGTTGCATGTGCAGTCTTCTTGCTATGGGAAAAATTAAAAAAATTAGAATGGTGATTCACGTTTATGGCTTATTTTTCTCGTTTAGAACTTTTTGTTATTACGGCCGCCAACATGGAGCCCACTGGTATGAATGGATGTCATTTTGGTGGTTTAGGTATTCATCAACATCGGCATCCTCCTCGGCTACATCTCCAACTATGCCTTCTCCAAGCTCCGCCTCAGCCTCGGGTGGCGTATGATGCTTGGTGTGGGAGCAATCCCCTCCGTCCTCCTTGCCTTCGGGGTCCTCGCCATGCCGGAGTCCCCTCGGTGGCTCATCATGCAAGGCCGCTTGGGTGATGCGAAGACCGTCCTAGCCAGGACCTCTGACTCCAAGGAGGAGGCGGCGCTCCGGCTCGCGGACATCAAGGAGGCTGCTGGCATCCCCGAGGAGTGCAACGACGATGTTATCAAGGTCACAAAGCGGAGCACCGGGGAGGGTGTGTGGCGTGATCTCCTCCTCCACCCAACGCCGTCCGTTCGCCACATCCTCATTTGTGCCGTTGGCATCCACTTCTTCCAACAGGCTTCTGGCATTGACGCTGTTGTCCTCTATAGTCCTCGCATTTTTGAGAAGGTCGGCATCACCTCCTCCAACAAAATGCTCGTTGCCACCATTGCGGTCAGCGTCGTAAAGACAATGTTCATTCTCGTCGCCACCTTCCTCCTTGACCGAATCGGAAGGCGGCCGTTGCTACTGAGCAGCGTTGGCGGGATGATCATCTCACTCGGCTCCCTCGGAGTGTGCCTCACAATCATCAACCATAGCCAAACGAAACTCATGTGGGCGGTGGTTATGTGCATTGCGTCGGTGTTGTCCTACGTGGCTTTCTTCTCCATCGGGATGGGGCCAATCACGTGGGTGTACAGCTCGGAGATCTTTCCACTAAGGCTCCGGGCGCAGGGGTGCGCGATCGGTGTCGCCATGAACCGGGTGACAAGTGGAGTGTCAGCGATGTCGTTTATATCGCTATACGACGCGATCAGCATCGGCGGGGCCTTTTTCCTGTTCATGGCAGTCGCGTGTGCCGCATGGTTGTTCTTCTACATACTAATGCCGGAGACGCAGGGGCGAACGCTAGAGGAGATGGGGCAGTTCTTTGGTAATTACACCAAGTGGAGGTCCGTGGCAAGGGAGATTGACATACAAAGGAATAAAGAGGTGGTCAACGGCAACGGAGGCAATGGCGAGGGCCAATTAGGGAAATGATTATAAAGGCAGGGTTACATCCGGTGGAAATGGATGCCTTTGTTAGGGTTTTTATAGTAATTACACGTAATGTGATTTGGTTTGATAATTGCTGACGTGGATAATGCCGGAAAGGGTTGCTCCTTGTTTGGCATTTTAAAGAAACAAAAACGAATTACTATGATGAATTTCAAAAGAAGAAGCCGAGAGAAATTCCTTGGTTCTTAGTCGTCTACTCTTTTTCCTTTAATACAGTGGTTGGGACTTTTGTTTTCACCACCAATTTGGATCTTTACTTAGATAATTTACGGAGGTTATCATCTGGACCTCTTCTGTCAAAATCGAATTTATCATCAATAGATGGATCCAATGGAACAACATCAATTTCAACTCATTTCATTTAATAGTGAATATTACCCTCGGTATCTCAAGTTCGGAACTTGGGTGGTTCTTATCGTGCGAAAGTCGGTACCGCTATGCCAAATCTAAATTTATTCTTGTCATCAAATGTAGAAGCTATGAATTGTGTTGTAACTTCCTTTCACTGGTAGACTACCTTTTTTTTTGCCGCACTTAAATGAATCCACATATAAAATTTTCAACTTTACGATGAATTTAGGTTATATTCCAAGTAAGGCTATGTCACACCCAACGACAATTTCATATTCGTTCATAAACAAATGAAATGAAATTGACATAATTCATAGATTGAATAAGAAAAAAGGGGATTGATGATCACTACACAAATTATCACGTAAGATACAATAGATGTTGGATAAATCTATCCATCGATTAAGCTTTTAAAAATAGCTAGGATAATGTCATTCTCTAACCGATGAATATAGTTAAATATATATATATCGAGAAAAAGCAAACTTTTCTTTTTGGCGCCCCCCGCGGTGGCGAGGACAGAGAGAAGTCAAGTAAATATGTAGTCTTATAATAAATCAAAAGTACATCGTTGGCTGAGTTGCTCATCGTGGCACAAAGCACAAAGCAAAGGAGCAAACATTCACTGATCAAACTCCTGTTGCAATTTCTATTTTGAGGTTCAAGACATTATTTAGTCCAATTTTGCTCTTTTGAGACATTCCACTATAAAATGAAGAACGATTAAAATCCGTAAAAGTTTTTGATATTGTTCAATCTTACTAATTTTATGATCTTGAATTATAATCTTATCACGATTTAAATCTCGATCCTATCTAAAAGAAAATTTGAAGTGGATGGGAGTGTCTAGATAATGGAGGTTCAAAATCCTATAAATTCATGAAAAGTGTGGATGACATATTACAATGTCTTAATTTGGTAAGTCCTACATCTTTCACTAAGGCTTGAAAATTTTTACTGGCTACATGTATACTTATGCATTTAATTTGGTTGGTTGATGTTTCCAAACACCGCGATGTTAATTGACTAGATTAATGGGCACATCTAGGTATAGGAATGAAAATAGTCGTTACGTTCAATATGACAACTTCCATTTATTTCACTTTCTTCTACTTGTTCTGGTCCTTTTTCTTTTTTGTCCCACTTGATAGGGGAAAATTATTTTTTTAAATGATGTACGGTACAATATTATATCATAGAATATCCGGTCTCACAAGAATTTCGACACAAAATATATGAGAGGGAACAGGGTGCTCTCATCTGATTTTAATGATAGGGTGGTCATGTTGCTCATTCAAAATAAATAAATAAAGAAAATAAAGAAAAACTTTTCAGCTGCACTTTCGAAAATCATGTGGTGGTCGTGCTTCTAAGAAAAGGGTCCACTGCTGAGTGATTGAAATGGTGGGGGATTGCTTATGGAGAAGATTTAAAGAGGGCATGAACACATTTCAATCGATGCACTGTCCTAATTATTGATGTGGGGAGGGCCTGATTTCTTGCTCTAGTCCCTGTCGGTGGCACTGCTCTCAGCCATCAACCTTTCCCTTTTTTTGTCTTATTTCCTAATTTCCATTGTTTAATTTGAGGTTCCTAATTCTCAAAATAGTAGAACCACCAAAATTTCACGCTCAAAAAGAACTTTTTCTTTATGCACAGTTTAACGAGCAGGGCCAGAAAAAGGCAAAAAAAAAATAAAAAAATCAAGATGTGGCACAGAATTCGTATGGTACATCAATCAGAGTGAACTATGCAAAGATAGTGATGGCAGCTTGAAGTGCACAAGGGAGAGACCGTACCAGACGACTTCAATAGGAATGGCTTCATCCGTCGTGCAAGCTGTTAAGAGTATAACACAAGATATGGGTGCTGATAGAAACAGAGGAAAGAAGAAAGAAGACTTGAAGAACAGAGGAAAGGAAGAAGGTGAAAGTGAGTTCAGTAGCAGCAATAAGAAAGCTGATGAAAACAGAGAAGTTAACAACAGAGATTACAGAATTCGTGAAATTGATTTACCTTTGAGAAATCGGTTTTCAATTTTCAATTTGTAAAGTCAAACTCTGTTCTTTAACTCAGTTAGTTTGTTAGTACTGTTAAGCTAGTTAGTTTTCATTCAGTTTAGAGCACTTCAGCAGATATAAAAGCTGATAAGAGAAAGGCAAGAGAATGTACCTTCTTATTCATTGAAAACAGAGCACTCAGTTGAATATAGACGATTTTTACTCTCTGAATCATCTTTCCTTCTTGCTTCCATTCATTGTTCTGTTCATCAAAATCCTTCATGGTATCAGAGCAGTCTTCCTGAGAGTATGAATCCACCTTCTTCTCAATGAAAAGATGATGAATCTACAGCAGATTGAAGCTTCATCGATTGCTGTCTTCTGGTGTTGATGGTGGTATGTACTGTCATTTGAGGATCTGGAAATCGGTTTTCAATACTAAAGAAGAACAGTGAGTTGTTTCTTCTTCTAAATCAAGTTCTTATCATCATCGGTAATAGAATCACAACTCTGTTCTCTGTTCTGCAAAATCAGTAGGGGATTAGTTTCAGTAATAAAGAATCCTCAAGAATCTGAGTGTGAAAATGGCAGCAAGGGTGCAAAAGTATCCATTCCCTATTCATGTTAACATCTCAAACTTTGT
The DNA here is from genome assembly GCF_016545825.1 of Eucalyptus grandis. NCBI lineage: Eukaryota > Viridiplantae > Streptophyta > Magnoliopsida > Myrtales > Myrtaceae > Eucalyptus > Eucalyptus grandis. The sequence continues at coordinate 32,580,222 of NC_052618.1, forward strand.
TACCATCAAATTAGCCGAAGAAAAATTTCTTCTTTGGCAAGGTTAGTTTCATAGGTTTTTAAGAAGTCAAGATCTGTTCGGTTTTGTTAGTGGAGAAAGTCCACCACCTGCCAAATCATTGCAAATTGAAGGAGAAGAACAGGGTACTGAAATTATAAACCCTGATTACAATGATTGGATTAAGACAGATCAACTTGTGTCGTCATGGATTAGTGGTGCTGTCTCAGAGAACATACTTAGCCTAATAATTGGTTTAGATATCTTTTGCGTTTGAAGTTTGGCAGACACTACTTAACCGATTCACACAAAAGTCTGTGGCCAGAGAATTTGAGTTAAGAGGGAAGTTGCAAGGATGTCAGAAACGTGATCGAACTTTGGCTATATATCTTAGGGAATACAAGTCTATCTGTGATCAACTCAAGGCCATAGGGAAACCTGTTGATGAAATAACAAAATTGTTTGGAGTTTTGGAAGGTTTAGGGTCTAAGTATGAAAGTTTTAAGACCACAATATATTGCTTAAAACCACAACCTGAATATGATGAGGTGATATCACATTTGGAGAGATTTGAAGCGAGATTACAGAACTACTCGTCAAATCGCCCAGTCCCTAATCTAGCCTATTATGGCCAAAGGAAAACTGAACTTCTACAAAGAGAAGTTTTTGACAGAGAACCAGCACAAAATGTCAGTTTCGGAGGACCAAGAGGATATATTCGTGGAGGCAAGAGTTATGGAAGAGGACGTCCATTTAATAATCGATATCGCAGCTATGGATACTATGGTAGAAGTATAAGCTACAAACAGAATAATCCAAGTTATGATCAAGGGGAACAACAGTTCAAGCAATTCAACACTATCCCTGGCATTGGTTCTGGTCAAGGTTTTAGACCGTATGCTGGTTCCACACAAAGAAATCCAGATATCAAGACATATCCCTCTAACTCATCAAATCTAACCCTTCATAAAAATCTGCAGGAAAATAGAGTGACAGAAAACACTCGATTAGAGTGTCAGATCTGCAAACGTCCTGGACATGATGCTCTTCACTGTTGGTATAGATTCGACAACTCTTATCAAGCTGAGGAAATTTTTAACAGCACTAGCAGCAATGCATCTTGAAGAACCAGGTGGCAGTGAATGGTATCCAGACACTGTCGCAACAGCTCACATCACTGCTAATGCTGGTATTCTTCACAATTCCTCTAAACACATTGGTAATGATACTGTTATGATTGGTAATGGCTTATGCTTACCTATTACTCATATTGGTGATGCCTTACTACCTACTACAGTGGATACTTTACCTTTGAATGATGTGTTAATTGTTCCATAAATTAAGAAAAATCTTCTGTCAGTCTCAAAATTAACTAATGATTATCCTTGCTCATTTGTCTTTGACAAAACCGGTGTATATATAAAGGATCACTCATCCAGCAGAATGAAGATGCTCCGAAGGAAAGTTAATGGACTCTACCGAGTAGACCCTCGTGTTACAGAAGTCTTCTTTACTAAAAAACACAGGACAGTTGGAGAAGATGTGTGGCACCAACGTTTAGCCCACACGAACTTGAAGGTCTTGGAGTACATGAAGAATCAGCAGTTAATTCACTGCAATACAAAGTTGCAGTCTATATGCAGGAGTTGTAAAATAGCTAAGAGCACTGCTTTACCCTTCCCATTATCAAACTCTGTAGCTTTTAGACCTTTAGAACAGATTCATTGTGACATCTGGGGACCTTCTCCAGTTAATTCATTTCAGCACTTCAAGTATTATGTGATTTTTGTGGACAACTTCTCTCGATTTAGCTGGCTTTATCCGCTGAAACTAAAGTCGATTTCTATAATGTCTTTCTCATGTTTCAGAAGTTAGTAGAAAATCGCTTTGATTGTAGAATCAAGGTCTTCCAATGTGATGGTGGAGGAGAATTCATCAGCCACAAATTCAAGTCTCATCTACAGAATTGTGGAATTCAACAACGTCTGTCCTGTCCTTACACACCTTAACAGAATGGCATATCCGAAAGAAAACATCGACACATTATTGAGATTGGTCTGGCTATGCTTTATCATGCAAGACTTCCTTTAAAGTTTTGGGTTGATGCATTTATAACAACAAACTACTTGGTTAATCTACTTCCCACTCCAAAGTTACAAATGAAGTCGCCCTACACTATGCTATATCAAACAACCAAGTTATGATCATCTCAGATCTTTGGGTGTGCATGCTATCCATGTCTCGGACCCTATGCACAAAACAAGTTTGATCCAAGATCTCTTACTTGTGTATTCTTAGGTTACAAAGATCGCCATAAGGGATATCGGTGTCTTATTCCCACCACCGGTCATATATACATTAGTCGCCATGTTGTATTTGATGAAAGTTTCTTTCCATTTACTCGAGCGACAGCAGACTATCCTCATCATACAAAACTATATCAACTGTGGACAAAGGAAGCTCAATTCTTCAACTCTCCAAATGAAGAAGGCAAACAATCCACATTATCTGAACATACAAACCATTTACAGAACAACAACATCATCACTGCAGCTCACTTACAGGACTCTCCTAGTTCGAATCACATTCAGCCTTGTCTTCATCTCCATTGCCCATAACATCTGCTGATTCTTTAAATTCAGCATCCTCCTCAACCTCTTCTTTGGATCATTTGTCTCGAACTAACTCTGCAGAATCAGGAACTCCTATCTCCACCATTGAATCACCAGGTGATCCTACTGTTGCTCGAACTTCTTCTTCCCCAATTATCTCATCACACATATCATCTACTCATCCTATGCAAACTAGATCCAAATCTGGCATTGTAAAGATCAATCCTCGATATGCCCGCTAGCTAAATATCAAGTGCCTCCCGAGCCACGCTCACTTAAATCTGCACTAGCAGATCAAGGCCGGTATAGAGCCATGAAAGATGAAATGGATGCATTAGATGAAAATCGACTTGGATACTAGTTCCTCGCACTAGCCGATGAATGTTATTGGCTGCAAGTGGGTATACAAGACAAAACTTGCACCAGATGGCGCTTGATCGTCTAAAGGCTCGGTTAGTAGCCAAGGGCTTTCATCAGGAAGAAGGAGTGGATTTTACAGAAACATTTAGCCCTGTTGTCAAGCATGCCACTATCCGCATTGTGCTCTCGGTTGCAATAGTACATAATTGGCAGATCCATCAACTTGATGTGAAAAATGCATTTCTTCATGGCAACTTGAATGAAACAGTCTATATGCAGCAGCCTCCTGGCTTTGTTCATCCACACAAATCTCAGCATGTCTATCTTCTTAAGAAGTCCCTTTATGGGCTTCACCAAGCACCACGTGCTTGGTTCGATAAGTTCAGCAATTTCCTCCTTGAAGTTGGTTTCTTCTGTAGTACCACAGATCCATCTCTCTTTATATTGAGAAATGGCCAAGAGATAGTCCTGCTGCTATTATATGTGGACGACATTATCTTGACTGGCAGCTCAGACACATTACTACATAGTCTGATTCAGTCTCTCAGTCTTCACTTTCATATGAAAGATCTTGGCCATCTTCACTACTTCTTAGGAATTGAAGCAAAACGTACCACTACAGAACTGTTTTTGTGTCAAACTAAATATGCTCTTGACCTACTCAAACGAGCACACATGGTCGACTGTAAACCAATCTCCACTCCCTTGTCCCTGCAACCAGTTATCCTCAAAACTGATCACACCCTTCTCTCCAATCCAGTTGAATATCGAAGTTTAGTTGGTGGATTACAATATTTGACTATAACACGTCCTGATCTTGCTTTTGCCACAAATCTATTATGCCAGAAAATGCAACAGCCTACTGTAAGCGATCTTCATCGATTAAAAAGGGTTCTTCGGTATGTTAAAGGCACAATTCATCTTGGCCTCTTCATTCGTTCCCACAGCTCTATGCATTTATATGGCTTCTCTGATGCAGACTGGGCTGGCTATGTAGAGACCAGACGATCAACAATTGGTTACTGTACCTTTCTTGGATCAAATCTCATTTCATGGGCAGCTAAGAAACAATCTACTGTCTCTCGCTCCTCCACTGAAGCCGAATATAGAGCACTTGCCTCGGCTACAGCTGATCTAACTTGGATTAGTTTTGTTCTCCGTGATATTGGCCAACCTTTGCATTCTCCAACTCTTCTCTTCTGTGACAATCAGTCTGCTATCTCACTCACAGCAAATCCTGTTCTCCATGCTCGCACCAAACATATTGAAGTCGACTTCCACTTTGTCCGTGAGAAAGTTTCTTCTGGTTCTCTTCGAGTTCAATATGTTCCGAGCAAATGTCAACTTGCTGACATTTTCACTAAAGCCTTAACACGGCTCACACATTCTACTCTACGGATCAAATTGGGTATCGGTATACTACCTCCTACCAATTTGAGGGGGGATGTTAAGAGTATAACACAACATATGGGTGCTGATAGAAACAGAGGAAAGAAGAAAGAAGACTTGAAGAACAGAGGAAAGGAAGAAGGTGAAAGTGAGTTCAGTAGCAGCAATAAGAAAGCTGATGAAAACAGAGAAGTTAACAACAGAGATTACAGAATTCGTGAAATTGATTTACCTTTGAGAAATCGGTTTTCAATTTTCAATTTGTAAAGTCAAACTCTGTTCTTTAACTCAGTTAGTTTGTTAGTACTGTTAAGCTAGTTAGTTTTCATTCAGTTTAGAGCACTTCAGCAGATATAAAAGCTGATAAGAGAAAGGCAAGAGAATGTACCTTCTTATTCATTGAAAACAGAGCACTCAGTTGAATATAGACGATTTTTACTCTCTGAATCATCTTTCCTTCTTGCTTCCATTCATTGTTCTGTTAATCAAAATCCTTCACAAGCGAGGCTTGCCAAACGGTGCATGTGCAGTTGGTACCGTGTCTGCGAATCTGACACCTCTCTCTGGTTCATCTCCTAATCAATCATGCATCAGGTGGTCCAAAGTTCTTTCTGAGTCGTCAACTACAGAGAGTTTAAAGCAAAAATCGGGTCAGTGTCTGGTCGGCCAACAAGGTATACCAGTAGTGCAAAGCTTGGTTCTATGATTTTGATGTGCTGGTTTACTCAACTAGAGTGAGTGAAGTTGCAACTGTGTATTGAACCAGAGACCAAGCTCCTGTTATCTGGGTGCAACTGAGGAAAGTCATTTTGATGATGCCTTCAACTGACTAGCATTTGAGAAATAAGTTGGATTTTGCGTTGTGTGATGACTCATAATGATAAGGAAATTTTAAGTGATTATTTGTGTCCCTCGATTGACGATAACTATGTTTGTCTGATGTTGATGTTTTCGGTTGCCCGTAGACTGAGTCAATCGAGAATCGAGAATCGAGAATTGAAAGATTGCAATCTTTAGATTTTTCACGCAATGTCATTTTCACCGAAGGAGCTAGGAAATCCATGGCCGAGAATGTTTTTAGATTTCGTGACTTGAGGTATAAGTTGTTGACATTAAGATTTGCAAATGGGCAGGAACTTCTTCCATCAAATCAAAGCATTAGGTATGCACAGAATTATTTACACACATCCCCTCCACCCATTTCCTGTTATCCGAGCATAAAATATATGGCAAACATAAGAACTTGGGGGATAGAGAGCCATTATCAAACTTCTTATGATTTTTCGTAAACTTTAATGATCAAACATTAATGATCAAACATTATCCCAAAATTTCTTTACCAAAAAAAAAAACATTATCCCAAAATGAAAATTATTTGAAAGGGCACACTTCGACAAAGCATCGGTGTATGTACAAGAACATCTAGAGGCAACACTCGAATTACCTATTAAGGCAAGGCAAGAAGCAAATTCTCGTGGAATTCCTTCTGTAATGTTTGAGACACAAATGATAAGATCTGCTTACATGTGTACCTATTGCAACTTCGAAAACTTAACAAGTCTCCTAGGATCGCCACACTATAACGTGGGATCGAACCTGTCAGATCAAATGTAACTAGTGATTGAGATCTTGGCCTTGAAGTATGCGCACACCGCATCGCCATCACATAATCGAGAGAATTAGGGTCTGTTTGTTTTGATTTTTTTTATGTTTTTAAACAATTTTTTTGTTTTTTTTCCTAAAAACAAAAAAAGGAATAGAAATGCGTTTATTTGCGTTTTTGTTCCAAATTTATTTTTTTATTCTTAGAAACACATTTGAAACATAACAAGAAACAAAAAATTTTGTTTATTGTTTCTAAAACAAAATTTAGGAACACTTTTCTCTCTCTTCCATTTTCTTCTCTCTTTTTTCTTCTTTTCTTCTTCTTTTTTCTTTGGCCGGTCGCTGGCCCCCGGCGAGACCGAGCGTCGCCGGCCCCTAGCGAGGTGAGGCCGACCTCGCGCCGGGCTGGGCGAGCTCGATCTCGCTCGATCCAGCAAGGCCGAGCTCGCCTAGCAACCGGTGACGCCGAGCCTCACCGGCCGCCGGGCGAGTTCGGCCTCACCGGATCTAGGCGAGCTCAAGCTCGCCCAGCCAAGGCGAGGCCGAGGCTCGCTAGCCCCGCTCACCCGGCCAAGGCGAGGCCGAGCCTCGTCGTGGCTAGGCGAGGCTATCGGCCCTCGTCGATTGGTCGCCGGCCATGGCCGGCCGACGACCGGCCAAAAGAAGAAAAAAAGAAAATAAGAAAAATAATTAAGAAAATAGAAAAATAAAATAAAAATATTAAAAATTAAAAGAAATAAAAAAATTATACAAATTTACCAAACATGTTTCTATTCTTTTTATATTTTTGGAACAGGTTTATCAAACGCGTTTTTTTGTTCAAAAATTGTTTCCTGAAGCAGAAATAATTTTTTCTATTTCTATTCCTAAAAATAATTTTTAAACAAAAATGTTACAAACGCACAATGCTTGAAAAGCAGTACATCTGTGTCCAGGAGTGAGAATAAGTGCCAATCAAACCAAAGATATAATGTACATGATGTCAGCATCTTTACAGTGTATAATGCGAAGACAGCTTGTTCAAAAGCTCATCAGAATCGAAGAGGAAAGAGGAGAGGGGTTGATGACAAAATCATTTTTCTATGACTTGCTGTAGATACTGTATTAGGTCATATCCAACAGTAGCCGATTTGTTGTACGGGTCTATACAAGTGCAAATCATGAAATTAGCCGCCCCACGCTCACTCATTTTAGGATGAAATCTCTTCCACAAATTGCTGATGGGGGTCACCTGGCTAAAACAAGGCAATCCACAATCCACAATCCACAATCCACCATTAACAACACCGTGTTGATGATATCATCCATGTGACGGTGACCAGCAAGATAGCCCTTCACACACAATCTAAAAAGAACAAGACAAATGTAAAGTTTTGATATAATGACTGGTTAACAATCAAGGAAGCCATTGTAACTTAACCAAAGTCAGAAGGTATTGGACAGTAAAAGTTCCGATAATGAAATATCATTGCTGGCAATTTGTGTTTTCTCGCATCAAATTTGAAGTATAACATACATTCGTCGACCTGAACGTGGCAAGTTCATTGATCACAATGCATCTTTGCAACCAACATCATCCAAGAATGGCCACAACAACAATAAACTAAGCTTTTATCCAACTATGTGGGGGCCTTGAATGACATGTTTAACACATTTTAAAAATGAATTCCCACCTATGAAAGTGTTAAAACATGTTTGAGTATGTTTAAAAGCATATAGACAGATCCAAGTGTGTGGAAATAGGTCACTTAGTATCAATAAAATGTCCGGCTGCATAATCAAACATGCTTAAATGAATTTATATAGGCTATGAAGATCAACTCACACACCAGAAAGATTTAATTCTTTGCCTTTGCCTTTTATTAATTAGTTAACCACAATTACAAGACAAAAGGGATTAAGTTCAACTAGGATACACTTGATTATGTGCTAGCTCGTGTTGTGTGAACAAGTCGAGTCCCAAATTGCCAATTTATAAAAGATACCATGATCGACTGCATTAAATCTACTTTGCCTCGCGAAGCGATTCCAGGTCTCACTCTTCATGACTTCGGAAATGTCAAGGAGCTGAGTCATTTCATGTCTCAGTTTGAAGTACACAATTTCAAACCACATATTTCCACCTGACAACGTTTCTAGGATGAAACCAGAATCGATATGTACAAACCGTCCCATGCTGCATTAATCATATTGCTAGGGCTCCTTAATTTTTCTGCAGAACTTTTCAGCAATATAAAATTAGCTTTGTTTGAATGAATAGTATCACCAGTCAACAGAAAATGAAACCTTTCCCCATGAAAAATCAGATGAACTATTTTATCCTCAATACCGCATGACCAAAGTGGTGCTCAAAAGGCATGCGTAATGCCATTTTCCTTTGTTTCTAAACTGAGGTATGCCTGATCACATTGCTAAATAAGCATAAGCTAAAGAGTACTAACACCGGTATGCAACACGCGACACGACATGACATACTACGTCAGTACATCGTTTCTCCAAAATAGAGAAAATTCCAATATATTGGGACATGTTGTATATTAAATATATATTTTTATATATACATGATAAATTATCATTTTATGATTGTTTTAATTAAATTAATTTGATTCAAATTCACAAATAAAGAGTCTAAAATAAATTTACACTAAAATTTCAATCCACCATTTGTTAATATCATTCATTATTTCAATTTAACAAATTCAACTCCATTCTAATAATTCATAAAACTTGAAGAAAAAAAAGCCAATTCTCATTCTAGATTCGTATGTCGGCATGTGTCGGAAGAGAAGAGTGAATTGTATGTCATGGGAAATGAGAGTCGAGAAAAAAAAAAAAAAAAAAAAAAAAAAAAAAAAAAACTAGATTTTTCTTCTTTTTATTTTATTTTTATTATTTTTATATTTTTTTTACATATTTGCTTTTGCACCCCTTATTTATTGAAAATTTTTAAAATTGATTCCATGCGTATTTGAATCACGTGTCAGAATTTCGAACTCGTATGTTGAAATTTTGGACTCGTGTATTGGAGAATGTTGGGAGAGTTGACAAAGTGTCAGAAAATCCGACACCTATTGACAAAGTGTCGGAGAGTATTCGATACGTGTTGAAGTGTCCAATACGGCACGAAAGCTTTCAAAAAGTGTCGGTGATGTCTAAGGCATAAGTAGAATGTATATACGTTAGAGAGAAAGAGAGGGGAGAGAGAAAGATGTACTTGTCAAAAAGAAGATTGCCATTGTGCCTATCTCTCGGTTGAAGCAGAAGACTAGCAACTGCGTAACCAGCAGTACCAATGATTGAAATTTTCACGTACAGCTTCAAAACTGGGAGAACCAACAGGCCCATAGTCCTGTTGGAATATTTCATATGAACCCCCATCAGTCGTTTCGCCCATTTGACTTCTGCTTCGAGTGTTAGGCCCAACCTGCAAGCCCAAAGAAAACGTTGCAATGAGCAAACTATTCGAAATATAGTCACTTTAGTAAAAATGAATCTACATTTATCAAATCTTCCTTTCTCCCAACAATAGCTCTGTTAGTAATATACGTGAATTTTTTTAAAAAATAATAATAACGGATTAAGATGGAAATATAGTCATTTTTCTAAAAAGTATGTCAAAAAATCAAGATTATTATAATAGGATATAAAAATAATGTTATCCTGAGTTTTTCTCATCTATTCTATAATTGAAAAAAAAAATGCATATTAAATTAGACGATGTAAATTAAAAAAAATTATAAGATAATATTGTCATTGAAAGCATTCCTATTGGTATCACGAAATCAAAAGAACAATGTATTTATTTGTACGAATATGACGTGATATCATCATATGTTTCATGCAAGAGTGGTAAATGACAAATCACATCTTACACGATTGAATATTAGGTACGAGATATGCTAGGGATAATTGCCAATCGTATGACAGCCAATTTGGTCATAAATGTTTCAATTGTGCCAATTTAATTTTAAATATTTTGATAATTTGTCAATTAGTCATAAACCTTTGTTTGTGTCAATTTAATTATAAACATTTTGATGATTTTTCAATATAGAAATAAATATATTATTTGAATAAATGGCTAGAAGGATTACATTGGAAAATTATCAAAAGATTTAAGACTAAATTGACAAATCATCATAAAGTTTCGGAGTAAGCTAGCACAATTGAAAGTCTTAAGACTAAATTGGCAAGTCTTCAAAAGGTTTAAAATTAAATTAGCACAATTAAAAAAGTTTAGAATTGAATTGGCCTCCGTACCATAGGTTTAGGACTTTTTAAACAATTTTGCCTAATATGTCACAAATATAAGTACCTTCATCAAAGTAAAATATAGCGTACGTCTTATGCGGGTATAAATTGTTGTACAACAAAACGAATACTTTCTTTATGTACAAAAATAAAAATAAAAAATAAAATAAAAAAAACATACGGAGACCAAATTGTCCTGAAAATTACGCATGTAGGTTTATGTCAAAGCACAAGTATTTTGCTAACAAAGAAATAAGAGTCCCTCTTAGTCTATGTTCGCCATCATTGTCCAGGAGTAGTGCATTAGCCAATGAGTATGCAGAAATGGGGCTAGAAGAGGGTGAGGACTTATCAGTGGTAACCTTCCCAAAGCTCAGAACCGAAAGTATGTAGCTATTAGACTGTATTTGTTTTGCATAAAACATTTTCCTTATTTTTTTTATATTTAATTTGCCTAAAAAAGTGAGTTAATGAAAAATGTTCTCTTAGTTAATGAAAAATCTATTATAAGATTCAAAAAAATTATTTCCTCTTTAAAATATCTAAAATCACTTTTTTCAAAATTTGATTATGTATGAGCACTCACACCTGAAACTCTACGCTTGGGCATAAAAATCCCAACGCTGGTTCCCAAGTCTTCAACATCCAAAACAAGGTCTCCATTGCCCAGGCTTGGATCCATCGAGGCTAGGCCTGCAACTTTGGTGCCAGTGCCCATGCTCAGGACCCCGGTGCTTGTGCCCAAGTCCCTAGCACATGCGCCCGAGTCTATCAATGTAGAGCCCAAGTCCACAAAGGCCTTGCTTAGGTCCCCAATACTCAAGCTTAGTCCCTAGCATTCAAGCCTAGGTCCACAAAGGTTATGCCTAGGCTCTCAACACTTGGGCTTGGGTCCCTACTCCCTAGTGCCTAAGCCAAGGTCTACCAAGGTCAACGCTTAGGACCCAAGTTGCCTATGCTCGAATCTATCAAGGCCGGGCCTTAAAACCCCAATGCATGCACTCAAGTCCATTGAGGCCAGGCCCGACTAGGCTCGACATCTCGGGCTTGCGCCCTAATCCATCAAAGTCGTGCCGAAGACCTAGGTGCCCCTACCTCGATCATTGGCAGCCGGGTCGGGTTCCATCATGACCAGACCTTGGAATCTGGTGCTCATATGAAGTTCCCCAATTACCCAAACGCAAATTACTAGTGACCGAATAATATATGTCTATTAAGGAAAAAATTATTATTTTCCTAGAAAATGACTTTCTAGAAAAAAAATTCAAGAAATGTTACATTTTTCGTCAATTAAACAAAGTATTTATTATTACCTCTTTTTTCTTAGAGTCTGAATTATTTAAACAACACCACCAGCATATGTTAGATTTGGAGTAGAAAGATTGGGGACTGGAAGTTTTTAACCTGATGCACCAATTATTAAATATTTCCCGCGCCTTTAAGAACTAGTACTAAAAGCCACCTTGCCCCCTCCTTTAATTGACAAGAAAAGAAGGTAGAAAAACGATATATTAATTACAAAGTCATCAAATAGACCTCCCTAAAATTAAAAGAATGACCTTCAAAATGCACGATACCAAAATTTATCCAAAAAACAAAAAAGAAGTACAAAACCAAATGTTCAACATCATTTTCTCTTTTTCTTTAGGGCAAATATCATAAAGAATCCAAAATTACTCATTATGACATAAATACCATGAACTTTTTTTTTTGTCATAAAAGACCCTTAACTTACCTATTGAATACAAATATCCTCAACTTTTTTTGCGTCACAAAAAAACTCAAACTTATACATGTGTAATATATACATTTTATTTCAGTTCCATTAATGATATATTTGCCACACTAACATAAGTTTGAGATTTTTTATAACAAAAAAAAATAAGGTATAGTGAGTAAGTTTAAGATTTTTAATGATACTAAAAAAAGTTCGGGATATATATATATATATATGGCATATATATATATTAACCTTTTTCTTTAAATTAATTTTCTTAAGGGTGAGGCTATTTTCACCTTATTTTAGGTCGAATCGCACCTTTTTATTTAAAGTGTCAAAAAAAATCCTTATGCCGTTAATACTCAATCAAGTAATGACTGGCAGTACTCACAAGTCACAGTAACCACGTTTCTCTCTCCTCCCTTCTTTCTCTTTCTAGTTGTCACTTTCCTCTTCCTTACGGTTTCATTTTCCTTTTCTACTATTCTCTTCGTCCTGTCATATTTTTTCCTATCAAACAACCAGAGAAACTTTTCTTTGTGCCTACATCCAAATATTAGGTCAAGGTATTTTCATAACTTATGTCATTATTTGAACTATTTATAAAATCTTACCTTCACCACTGTATAAGTCATAACACGCCTAATCATTTTAAGTAAATTGATGTTGGCGTGAAAGTTTGTTTCATTCAAATAATACAAAAAGAAAAGAAGGGGGAATCAAACTTGAAAGCAATAAATTTACGTGTTATGTAGTATTAGTATTAATCATAATTCTACAATATTTTTTTGTTATATGTATTACGCCATTCAATCCCAAGTTATATAGTAACTTAAGCCCATATTCATTAATAAATATTTCTGATCGAGCTTGCATAGTTTTTCACATGAAGTTGATTAATATGGAAGGATTTCATAAATTTCTTGTTGCGATAGAGTGTGTATGCGTCAGAAACTACCGCATAATATAGAAGTTTATAAAAATAAAATTCAATTGTATATAAAATCACTAATATGATTATTATCAAATTCTTTAATCCCATATCGACATCAAGATTCAGCACCATACAATATCATAGAAATTTGGCGTATATAGTAGTATGCATTTTAAATGGTTAAATAAAATTGAAAGACAAAACAAAGATTGTGATAATTGAGAGTGAAAATAAAATAAACGGAACAAATGATAGTATGATTGGATCGAGTCGTTGAGAGTAAAATTGCAATCATTCTCTTATGGTTGTAAATTCAATAGAAACATCAAATATAAGAATGGTTGATGAATGAAATCAGACTCCTTGTATTAAACTAAAAAATCGCGTCGTTTTATAGGATCGCACTTTTGTGTTCAGGATATTCTATTGATAAATCAAGGCAAAATTATTTTCGGGTGACTTCCACCCCTACTTTGAATGGAAAGTATGTGAATTTGAGTAATGATATTTACTAATTTATTAAGAATTAGTGCCATAAGGGTGTTTTTTTTTTCTTTTTTTTTTTGGTGCTAGAGGAACCGCCTCAGCCGGTAGCCGAAACGTAAACCCCTAGGTGCTACGTAAGCGGGAGGACCCATCACCTTCGACAGCACACTTAATCACCAAGTAACTCCACCAGAGCCTTTGCTTCGCAAAGGTTTCGAACTCCTCATCTCTCTTGCAAAGAGTCACTGAAGCCTACTCAGCTGAGCCACCACGGCCGGTGGTGGTGCCATAAGGGTGTTTTTGTTGCTTTAAATAAGAAAAAGTGTGGCTCCATCCGAAAATGGGTTGGGAAAAGACTTGCCCTTCCCTGCCGCGTGCGCATGAAGGTGAACATCACTTCAATGTGACGGACTATGGACAGACATGTGTCTGTAAGGATTAATCAACTCAAGTTTATCATATATATATCAATATATTAGTTCCACAAGGTATTTTTATTTTCTTTATTGGTCTTTAATCTGGCACGTCAAATTTCATGATTCTTGTTATTATTATAATTTCAAAATACTAGATTTTCGTTGAAGCTGAACGCACAAAACTAGAGAAGGAATTTTAGGGTGCGTTTGTTTGCGTTTCTGTTTAAAAATTGTTCCGAAAACAGAAATAGAAAAAGTGTTTCTGTTCCTGGGAACAAATTCTGAACAAAAAAACGCATTTGGTAAACTTGTTCCGGAACAAAAAATAAATAGAAACACGTTTGGTAAATTTGTATAATTTTTTTATTTCTTTTTTTTTTTTTTTTTTTTTTTCTTTTTTTTTTTTTTTCCTTTTTCTTTTTTCTTCTTTTGCCGGTCGCCGGCCTCGTATGGCCGGCGACCGGCCGATGAGGGCCGGCGGCCTCGCCCAGGCACGGCGAGGCTCGCCGGCTCCCAACGAGGCCGAGCCTCGCCGTAGCTGGGCGAGGGTCGGCCTCGCCTTGGCTGGGCGAGCCCAGCCCGACGCGCCGACATCTCGCCGGGCTGGGCGAGCTCGATCTCGCCCAGATCCGGCGAGGCCGAGCTCGCCCGGTGGCCGGCGAGGTCGAGCTCGCCCAGCCAAGGCGAGGTCGAGCTCGCCCAGCCAAGGCGAGGCCGACCCTCGCCGGGGCCGGCGAGCCTCGCCGTGCCTGGCGAGGCCGCCGGCCCTTGTCGGCCGATCGCCGGCCATGGCGAGGCCGGCGACCGGCGAAAGAAAAAAGAAAGAAAATAAGAAGAAAAAGAAGAAAAATTTCAAAAGTGTTTCGATTTGTGTTTGAAACAAGAAACACAAAATTTGTGTTTCTTGTTTCTATTTCTTTTTGTTCCCAAAAAAAAAAAACAGAAAAAGTGTTTAAAAACAAAAAAAGAAATACAAACAAACGCAGCCTTAGTAAATACAAATTTCCTATTATAAAAGATAAATTTTATGCGAAATATGGCAGGTACACTAATATCTCATTCTGTCATAATTGGAACGTGATTTATTTTTGACACGGGGCCCAAAAGTGCGGATTAATTAGTTTTATCCTGTAGTGTAATCCATATAATCAATGCTTGTGCACTATTCTGTTTTTGATGGAACTGAATTTGGTTGAAATTTGCACTATATTTGATAAATAAGAGTTTGTCTTCGTCTAATGTCATCTTTTTCCTTCTTCTTTTTTTTTTGGTTGAATAATATCATCGAATAGATATTGTTATCCTTTCTTCACATGGTGATATTAAATAACCAACCCACTCACACATGGCTGTGTTGGTTGAGGCCTGGCCTCCTAACCGCCAAAGTCCGCCCCAACTCCCAAAATAGTTCCGTGACTTAAGTGAGGGGCCCCGACTGGTGGGTTGCTGGGCTAGCTTCCCCCGAGGTATAATCAGTCTATGCTTCCGTAAGGTGAGCTAAGCTGGATTCTCGGCATCAAAAAACAAAACAAAAACAAATTTCTCAAGTGGGGGCCCCGACGGTGGGTTACTGGGCCAATCTCTCTCGAGGTATAGTCGGTGCTGTGAACTAGGCCGGTGAGCTAGGTCGAATTCTCAGCATAAAAATATAATAAAAAATAAATAAAAACCAAATTTCTCAAATTATAGGTATTAATAATGGTCGTAACTTTGTAACTTTTCCCACTATGAAAAGGCATATATGGAAGTAATTTCTTGTAAATATCTTAATTTTGACTTTGATAACTGTTTTTAACAAATTAAAAGTGAATATAGTTTGATGCATTGAGGTTCAAAATTAAAATGAAAAGGACAAAAAAGAAACAGAGCTTTGCTAGTGAGGGGATAGGCTTGCTAGATTTGGTTGAAAATCCTCCCTAAGATATTGTTTTGTTTTTATTTTTATATAGACAAAAATAAAATGGGCGGACCCTCTCACTCCTAAATTGGATCGAATCACATTTAAGTGACAAAAAAACTCTTATGCCACAAATACCCAATCAAGTAATAAATAGCCCTACTTTAAAAATTCACTTACTTTCCATTTAAGATATGGGCGAAAATTATCCCAACGTATTTTTTTTTTCTTGATTTATCCTTGGACCAGTATGAGTGCTAGATAAGAAGCGTGTTTCTATAAAAACTACTGAAATTTTTGTTTGAAATAGATAGTCTGATTTCATTCATAAACCAGTTTCACAGTTGACTTTTCTTTGACCTCGCAAATTA
This sequence comes from Eucalyptus grandis, assembly GCF_016545825.1. NCBI lineage: Eukaryota > Viridiplantae > Streptophyta > Magnoliopsida > Myrtales > Myrtaceae > Eucalyptus > Eucalyptus grandis. Next base: position 32,596,260 of record NC_052618.1, read on the forward strand.
AAGAGTATGATAGCAATTTTACTCTCAACTCCTCAATTCCAATCATACTGTCCTCTGCTCTGTTTATTTAGTTTATTTCTCTCAAGTATTTCAATCTTTATTTTGTTTTCCAAATTCATCTAACCATTTTTTGGTTAAAAAATGTTATTTAACCATTTTAAAATTGTATATTATTAGACATACCAAATGTTTATAGCATTGCATGACACGCAATATGTGCCACGATAACCTCATCCCATCTAAATATGGAATTAGAAAATATGATATATTAATCATATTCGTGATTTAATAAAAAATTAATTAATTTTTGTAAACTTCTATGGGTAGTAATTTCTGACATATACACATTTAATCTCAACAAGAATTTAGTAAAATTCATCAATAGTTAAGTTCGTGTCAAAAACCATGCAAGCTCATTTGGAATCAAGTGATAATGAATATGTGCCAGAGTTAATATATATATATATATATATATATATATATATATATATATATATATATCATAATATTATATTTATATACATAGTACATCACGCACAAATTTGGGCATTCAAGTTCCTCTGTTTTCTTAATATTATTTGAATGAAACAAAGATTCACACCACCATCAATGTCCTATAATTTATATCTTGACCTAATATATGGATTAAAAATTAAAAAAAAAAAAGGTCTCTTGTTATTTGACAGGGAAAAACGAGGATGAAGTGGATAGAAGAAAACGAAAATGAAACCATATAGGAAAGTTACAATTATAAGAGAGAGGGGAGATGACTGGCCACCCTTCTCGTATAGGAAGAGGGATGTAAGGGATTTGAATATCCACCTTCTCAAGGAGATTGGAGTGGGAATGATTTACCTTTAGGTGTGAGTCTCGACTCTCACGCCCTGCAAGAAGATAAGGTAAAAGCCTAAGAATGAATATTAGAGCAAGAATAAAGTAGAAGCGACCCAAAAAAAGGGAGGGAGAAAAAACTACATTATGATAATTATTTTTACTTAATTGAGCATTGATGGCATAAAGATGTTTTTGGCACTTTAAATGAGAAATGTGCACTGACCAAAAAAAAAAATGAGAAATGCTCGGTTCCATTCCAAATGAGGGTAAAAGTATCCCCACACGATAAGTGAACGCATATTTCATGGATGTCAACAGGACGTTTGTATATTTCCATGGATAATAGGTATTTGTCTCTAGAAGAAATTATTTCGAAATAATAAATATTCTGTGTGTCATGGTATTGTGTCCAAGGACACAAGCGTAGAAGTCAGAATAGCTTAAAGTTTGTGAAACTTTTTGCGAGTCTTATGAATTGTTAAATCTAACCTTTAGCCTATAAAAGTGATCACAACACAAAGGAATCTATACATTGTTAATGAGATTTGAACGGCTATTCTCGAGATCGAGAATTGATAATCCTTTGACGTGCACTATATACGCCAACTCTCAAGGGTTAATGTTGGGAATGATTAACCTTCCATAGAGACCAAGTCCAAAATTATAGATATTTTTAAGCGCAATTCTCAGAAAACATAGTTGCGAGTTGGGAGGACCATTGAAGGTAACTCTGTTATCCTTAAAAACCAACTTGTTTGGATAAAATGTCTATGTCTAGTTGTTGGTCGCTCCAAGAGATTCAGATTCCATCTAACTTATAAATCTATATATATATATATATATATATATATATATATATATATATATATATATATATATAGCATAATATCCTTAAAAAAACTCCCAATTTTAGCCACAATCGTAACTTTACCTTAAACTTTTTTTCATTATATATATATTAAAAAGAAAACTCAAACCTTTGGTCCAATCTCAATTTTACTCTATAAAATTTTTTGATCTCATATAAAAATCACCAACTTAGGTCTAATCCCGAATTCTACACTAAAATTTCTTTTGTCTAATAAAAAATCACAAACTTTTACTTGAATCATCTATCGGCTCTATTAACCGTCCAAAAATAGCCCTTAATAAAGTGGTATTTTCATGTCATTACTCTAGTTTTCCCCTAAATTTCAAATCCAAAAAGGTCTTTTGAAGAAGAATTTTCATGTTTTCCCAAATGGCGTCTTCATTTTGGGAAAACTAGAGTAATTAGAGTTTGCTTTCTTCAATTGTTTTTATTCTTAAGATAGTCTTCTTTCCATCTCGCTTGGGCTTGGAGATCTTCGATTTTATGCTCAGTCTTCAATCTCTCATGCTTAGGAGTCTTCCTTCTCTCATGGTTAAAGAGCTTGCGCTCAAGACACTCGGCTTGGGATACTCGTATAGCTCACATTTGGGAGTTTTCCATCATTTTATTATATTAAAAAAAATTAATGGGAGGTTGATGGGTAAATTTGAGCCTGAAATAAAAGTTTGTGGTTTTTATGAAACTATATATAAGGTAAATTGCAACTAGACCTTTTATGGGAAAAAAAATTAAGATAGAATTGGGATTGAATCTAAAATTGGAGTTCTTTTAGAGGATCATACCAAAAAATATATTGTCTTCTTAACTCATTAAAGGCAATCCAATCTTTATAATAATGACAAAATCCACAAATCAATTGTAGCAAGTCAAGTCAAAACTTGATATTCTCTTCTTCTTTTTTCTCATAATAATAGAGCATCTACAGCTTTTCGAGTATCCGATAAATCTTTATTGATTAAACTTGAGCTTACAGATTTGTGCTCTGGAAAGTAGCCGTATTAGAGAAAGGCAAATCCGGCAATTCAAAAATCGAGCTTTAAGTGCGGAAAATAAACATGCTTATAATACTTGAGAATTCTTGGGCTGAGTCTGCACTAAGAACTTACTGTTGCTAAAGACATTGAACATTTCAGTCCAATCAATGAGAAATCAACTGGTCAAGAAAATAAAAAATAAAAAATAATATCAATAATCAAGCCATCATATTAAAAAGGCATTTCTGTGGGCAACCTACAATTAGCACACTTTTTAAATTCATCAAATTCACACTTATAATAATATTATGTTTTAAACTATCCCTTTTGTCTTGCTGTACATTTCAAACAGCACATGCACTTAGGCAACCTTGAACTCTGGACATAGTGTTTATACATATGTATAATAAATCAGTATCGTAGGAGTGCATAATTGGTGTTTATTCATTTCTCACACAATTTCCCATTTGAACGTACAGCTACCAACTAGAAACAAGGTCTCCACGTGATTATTATGATTATGATGATGATGATGATTATTATTATTATTATTATTATTATTATTATTATTATTATTATTATTATTATTATTATTATTATTATGATGATGATGATGATGATTATTATTATTATTATTATTATTATTATTATTATTATTATTATTAGAAACTTCAAATAAACAATTAGTCATCACTCAGCAGTAAGGGTGAGCATGATCCGGGTTGGTCCGGGCCACCCCCTAACCCTAGTACCAACCCATACAGTGTCGGTCCTCAATTTTTAGGACCGAGAACCGAGGACCAACCCTATTAAGCCTGGGACCAAGGACCGGACCAACCCAGTGGGTTCGGTCCGGTTCCAGGGTCAACCCGGGACTAATTGATAGTTTTTTTTGTCTTATTTTTTATACTCCCTAAAAAAGCAAACCTACAAATTCAAATTACATATTCATCGACAATGCGACATTGTGCAACTAAATTATAAATACCAATACATATTTAGCAAATTTAAGATGACACAATAATAAAAATTCCGTACCTACTAACCGCTCTTCGAGATATGGGACAAGATGGAAAGTTCTTGTAATCATTTATCTTTAATATTTATAACACCATATGCAAAACATTTCCTGCATTTGATCATGTAGAGTCCACTCAACCAAAAAATGAGCTTCACACCACTTGACTAGCAAATCACTGTAGCAATTGCAGTACTACTACTCTTCAAAAACTTCTACCATTTGACACAAATTGAAAAGCAAAGTGTAGCTGAAATTCATTAATAAAATACAACTAAACTATAAAAAGTTCTAAATACTTAATATAAACCATGAATATATAACTTCACTCTTGTTAATTCACTTGAACTTTTAAACACCTGAAAACAAAACAAACAACACATAATTAATACTCAACAAAAATTTTAAATTGAAATTACTGTTGGTGCTATTGATAGAACATCTCAATATAATATAATATAACAAACATTTTACTTAAGTTTGAATATATAAAAGAATTATAAATAATATAATATAATATACGGGGTTGGTCCAGAGTTGGACCAACCCAAAACTCCTAGGAGCGAAGAGCAACCCGTACAGTGTTGGTCCTGGGAACCGGACTAGGATCGGCAGGGTTGGGCCGGTCCAGGGTTGGTCTAGAGTCGACCCTAGACCGCTGCTCACCCCTACTCAGCAGCAATGAATATTAAATAGATGAATAATTAATTTAGTGGATGGAGGCTTTTCAACCAAATCTAGCAAGCCTATCCCCTCCCAAGCAATGATCTCTCCCCCCACACCTTTTTTTTTTTTTTTTCCTTTTTGTTCCTTTGCTTTCGATTTTTGGATTAGCCCCAACGCATCAAACTAAATCCACCTTTTGATTTGATCAAAAAGAAAGCCAGCAAAGTCAAATTTAGGACACTTGCTGGATATCATTTCCTCATATGCCTTTTCATAGTTGGAATCATTAACACGTTGCTACAAATTGAGAATCATGGTTGATTCAAATCAACCATTTAATTACTTCCCATAATAATCCACAAGTGAAGGGACAACCTTAGATGTATTACCAAATATGGGAAAAAAAAGGGTACCAATATCTTGCCTTTGATGACATTAAACGGGGACAATATCTTGTTTGCGGAAAACAGTGCAAATTTACATCCAAAGTCAGTTCAATCCGAAACGGATAAAGGCAAAGCATTGATTACTCTGACTACATTAGAGAATAAAGTTTCCGCATATGTAATTAATCCGCACTTTTGGAAGCCATATCAAATATGATTTTCCTTCCACTTTTATGAACTTCATATTTAATTCCTATCCACACCTACTGCGGATTTTATCTTTTATAATTTTTTTTTTTAAATCCGCATCGACGTAGATTCTTTCTCCAAATTTTGCATGCTCGGCTTGCGTGAAAATAATGATATTATACGGAATTATACTAATGACGATCATCGTGAAATTCCATATATGTGATACACGAACGGTGGAAAGACTAAAAATATCATACGAAGACAATACATATTGATACATGTTATATATCAAAAATAACATTTTTAAATTGACCTTCAAGTGCGTGCGTAAGGAAAAATTAAACAAAGATTCCCATGAGTGCCCTTTCCACAAAAACAAAAGTATTTTTCCTCCGCTTGTAGTTATTTTATTTTATTCTATTTTAGGTGAAACAAAAAGGATCATGAAGATTATGAGTCGAGTGATTGGAGATCCTTCAAGAGCACAGAATCATGGTCCAACGTTCACGCAAACTTTGGTCTCTTTCGAAGACAAGCGACGCGAGCTTCGGCCTATTTATGCACTCCTCATTTCTGCACACAGGTATTCGCGTACCTTCTTCACTCACTCCTCTCATTTCTTCTCCGCTCGTTATCAATCCATTCAAATAAGCACACCAAGAAAGTCTCTCTCTCTCTCTCTCTCTCTCTCTCTCTCTCTCTCTCTCTCTGGGGAAGAAGATGGAGATGGCTGACCGGAACACCGTTGCTAAAGATGGCATCTCCCACGCCGGCAACCAACGGAAGTCGCCGCGCAAGAACAAGTATGCCTTCGCCTGTGCCATCTTGGCCTCCATGACCTCCGTTTTGCTAGGATACGGTCAGTCCTCTCTCTCTCTCGATCTCGAGCATTGCTTGGTCATTGCATTTAATTTTCATACAGTGAATCAACCTCTTGCACCTCAACTCTGTTTTTATACGAAATCAGACTATATCTCAGTCCTTGCTTTTCTTTTTCTAGCTTTGTCACCGATAAAAATGATAGATCCAACTCACCCGTGAGCAACGCAGTTGATTGAGAGCTCTCCTTCCTTCGATGGAGGTCGAGGGTTCGAAACCCTGCACTAGTAGTGATTGAAGCAGGGAGCCTCGGCAGTAGGTTGCTGGGTTAGTCTCCCCCGAGGTATAGTCGCTAAGGGCCTCTCAGAGGCCCTGGACTCCAAATTGGCATAAGCTGACAAGGGTACCCGGCAGATCCTCAGTTAACAAAATAAAAATAAAAATAAAAATGATAGATCCATGGCCAACGGTCAATTTTTATTTTTCTGATGGATATAGGAAATGAAGGAAATCGAAACAGAAAAAGAAAGGAAAAAAGAATTTCCCAAGAAATGGAAAAAGAAAATTGACCCGCAACATTCTTTATTTTTTTTTCATTATGATTTTTAAGGGTAAACATTTGGACTTTAATTGTAAAAACTCCACATAAGTATGCAATAAATGGTTTTCGGATAACATCCCTTTTTACCATTTTATTTTAACCAAACAAGTTAATTTCAGATAAAGTCGATTGCGCTTATTATTTCTCATTATCTTCATCTTATAAATGATACATACAAGGAAAATCAATTTGAAGAAAAAGGGAGGAAGAAAAGGGACACGGGAATTTCTTTTCAATTTCTTGTAAATAAGACTTTTCATGAATTTTGACAGACGTAGGCGTGATGAGCGGGGCAATCATTTTTGTTGTGGAGGAACTAAAGATAAACCATGTGGAGGTGGAGGTCTTGATGGGGGTCATCAATCTGTACTCGCTCGTCGGGTCAGCGATGGCGGGGCGAACCTCCGATTGGATCGGCCGGCGCTACACCATTGTGTTGTCCGGGGCCATCTTCTTCGCCGGGGCCCTTCTCATGGGCTTAGCCCCCAACTACGCCTTCCTCATGTTCGGTCGCTTCGTCGCCGGCATCGGCGTCGGCTACGGCCTCATGATAGCCCCTGTCTACACCGCGGAGGTCTCCCCCCCCGTCTCCTCCCGCGGCTTCCTCACCTCCTTCCCGGAAGTACCATCTCATTTTCTATGTTTTTACCCTAATTTTGTATTATATTTTCCATTTTTTTATGTCATTAATTTTTTTTTTTACCTTTTCATGTTGAACTTGTATAGGTGACTGATGTTTTATACCTCGTAGGAGAGGCTTATTTTTCTCATTTAGAAAATGTGTTGTTAAATAGTTTTTTGTTATAACACTACCAATGGGGAGCGTACTGGCATAAAATAAACGTCATTTTTTTCAGGTGTTCATCAACCTTGGCGTTCTCCTTGGCTACATTTCCAACTATGCCTTTTCCAAGCTTCCCCTCAAACTTGGGTGGCGTCTCATGCTCGGCGTGGGAGCAATCCCCTCGGTCATGCTCGCCTTGGGGGTCCTTGCCATGCCGGAGTCCCCCGGGTGGCTCATCATGCACGGTCGCCTAGCCGATGCAAAGCGGGTTCTTGACAAGACCTCCAACTCCAAGGATGAGGCCGCGCTCCGACTCGCGGATATCAAGGAGGCTGCCGGCATTCCTGCAGAGTGTTTTGACGACGTCGTCAAAGTCACCAAGCGGAGCACCGGGGAGGGCGTCTGGCGGGATCTCCTCCTCCACCCAACCCCATCTGTTCGGCACATCCTCATATGTGCCGTCGGAATCCACTTCTTCCAACAGGCCTCCGGCATCGATGCCGTCGTCCTCTACAGCCCTAGCATCTTTGAGGAGGCCGGCATCACTTCCTCCGACAAAAAGCTCCTAGCCACCATCGCAGTAGGCTTCGTAAAAACAATATTTATCCTCGTCTCCACCTTCCTCCTCGATCGGGTCGGGCGGCGGCCATTATTGCTTAGCAGCGTCGGTGGGATGATCGTCTCACTCTCCACCCTTGCCGCGTGCCTCACCATCATCGGCCGCAGCCACACAAATCTCAAGTGGGCAATCGCCATGTGCATCGCATCGGTGTTGTTCTTCGTGGCCTTCTTCTCCATCGGGCTGGGGCCAATCGCATGGGTGTACAGCTCGGAGATCTTCCCACTGAGGCTACGTGCGCAGGGGTGCGCAATCGGCGTCGCCATCAATCGGGTGGCGAGTGGAGTGTTGGTGATGACGTTCTTGTCACTCTCTAAGGCAATCACCATCGGCGGGGCCTTCTTCTTGTACACGGGGATCGTGTGCGCTTCGTGGGTGTTCTTTTACGTGCTGATGCCGGAAACTCAGGGGCGGACCTTAGAGGAGATAGATCAGTTCTTTGGTAAATACACCAAATGGAGGTCCACGAAGAGGGAGCTGGAGATGCGAAGGAACAAAGCGGTGGTCAACAATGGTGGAGGCAGCGGCGAGCGGCATTCAGTGTAATTGATGGTATTTGGTAGATATGAATGCCTTTGCTAGGGTTTTTAAGAGCCATTATAGATAATAAGAACTGGGTAGTGATCGCTGACGTGGACAGGAACGAAAGGGGATGCTTCTTGTTTGATATCGAAAGCATAGGAAACAGAAAAAGAATCACTTGGATGAATTTTGAAAGAAAAATCCGAGAGAAATCCCTCAGAAAATTTAATTCCCGTTGATACTAGAAGCCTACTGTTTTTCCTTTCATACAGTGGTTTGGCCTTCTGTTTTCACATATAATTTGAGTCTTCAGTGATTGAAATGGTGGGAGGATTGCTGTTGGAGAAGATGTAAAGAGGGCATGAACATTTCAAATTGATGTCCTTGTCCCCCAATCATTTATGTGGGGAAGAAACTGGATTTCTTGCTCTAGTCACTGTCTGTGCCACTGCTCTCAGTCATCAAACCTTTTCCCCTTTTTGTCTTACTTCTTAATTTCCTTTCTTTAATTTGAGAATTCCAGCTCTCAAAATGGTAGGAACACCAAAATTTTCTATTGCACAGATAAACAAGCAGGGCCAGAAAAAGAAGAAAGAGATTCAAGGTGTGGCACAGAATTCATATGGTGCATCATTCGGAGCAAACTATGTGAAACTAGTGACGACAGCTTGAGGTGCACGGGGCAAAGGTGTACCAGATTTCTTCAGTAGGAATGGCTTCATCTGTCATGCAAGTGAGGTTAGCATCTTCAATTTTTTCGGTGCCTAGGAATCTGGCAACTTGCTCCGGTTCATCTTCTGATCAATCATAAATCCGGTGTTCCAAAGTTCTTCAGGAGTCGTCCACCATATAGTTTAAAAAAAAAAAAAAAAATTCTTTCATACTCTAAATCTTAATTCACTTCCAAACTTTTATCCCAATTCTTTACAAAATGTAAAACCCATACTTCAAATAAAACATCCTCACTACTGAAGGTGGAGAATCAAACACCCCACCTCCCCTTTCCCATATGAGAAGGATAGCTGCTAGGGCAATTGCCAATCGTTATTGTAAAGAGTTTGTAACGATTGGGATACTATCTGGTCAATTAACAAGGAATATCATAAGGAAGTGAATCAAAATCTTTCGGTGCAACTACTAGGGAGAAAGTCATTTTAGTCATTTTTACGACACCTTCAATTGATTAGCATTTGCGTGATGGGTAATGTCTCGTTATAAGGAAGTTCCGAGTGATAGCCTATACGTCCCTTATTGACGAAAATTTTGTATTTCTCAAATGTTCATATTTTAAGTTGCCCATAGACTAATTCAATTGAGGACCGGAAGATTGTGATCATTGGATTTTTCACGCGATGTCGTTTTCACTTGGAAAACAAGGAAATTCTTGATTGAGAATGTTTTTTAGATTTCGTGACTTGAGGCGTAATTTGTGGACATTAGGTTTGCAAATGGGCGGGAACTCCTTCCATCAACTCAAAGCACTAGGTAATGACCAGAATTATTTACAAATCCCTCCAACCATTTAATGTCATACGGGCATAAAATATGTGGAAAACAAAAGAACTCGTCAAATAGGTGAGTTAGGTTGAATTTGGATCTGATCGAAAATGGTCCAATTGATTGATCAATTTAACCCGCGTTGACTCATATTCATGTAGAGTAAATCTAATAACCCATATCCAACCCAACTCATACCCAACACATATCCGATCCGACTCGTATTACTAAAACTCATTAAGATTCTAGAAAAACTCACACCCGTTTTAAGCTATATGCTAATTAGATAAAAACTTCAAATAAAAAAAAAAAAAGCAAATTAAACAATTAGAAAATGTAAAAAGCCTATAAATTGAAATATCTATAAAGACTAACCAACAAAATATATATTTATTAAAAAATTAGGGCAGATGAACCCATGATGCAACTTGGATTCAATGAGTCCAATTTCATGTCGGTAGCTCTTTTATTTTTAAATCCGTTACAAATGAGTTAGGAAAAAAATAAAACTCAAAAAAATAGGTTTTTAGTAACCCATAATTTAACCCATTTTTCAAAACCAGTGAAACTCTTTAAAGTGGATGCATGCTTAGCCTATTTGCGATGAGACTCGGGGAAAATTCACACTTATATCAAAAGATGCAGTTGCCCTATCTCCATTTTCATTGAAACATTGAACATCTCCAAGTCTAGAAGACTTTTCTGGGGGTGTCGAGCACATGATCAGCAACCACTTCACTTGTCCTCTCTTAAAGCTACATCGCCAAAATTCAGGCTGCAGAAGGTTCAAACTTCAACATAATTTCTCATTCTATAGAATTTAGCGTCATAGAGGGCAACAGAATACTCTCTTTCCAAAACTAAGGTATAATACAAAGCAGAAGAAATCTAGATTGGGGAGAAGCTACTTGCTTTGCTTTGCGAAAAGCAAAACACCAACAATTACAAAGCTTTAACACCGTAGGCGTTCGGCAACAAAACAGTAAATCAATCAAGAAAGGCCTCAGTTATGCGCATCGAAAAAAGTAAGACAAAAAATCAAAACCCACATTTGGTGCAAAACAGCACAAAAGTCTACAGAACACGAAACCGATGGATTACCCTGAGAAATTACCTATGCTTCAAAGATCGAATGACGCGGGGAGAGTATTAGGGTTTGTAAGCAAGAGCTGGAAAGCCCGGAATCGCACCAGAGCTCGACATTGGATCAACAAGACTCCGCAAGAACCGCGAACTAAGAAAATATGAGTCAAAAAGTGAGTTATAGACGCATTTTGCCACACCTAACAGAAAGCCATCATCAAACTTCATATAATTTTTTTTTTAACTCGAATGATCCAACATTACACTGAAATAGAAATTGATGAAAAAGGTACACTTTGACAAAGTATTGATATATGTACAACATTTAGAGTAGACGCTCAAATTACCTATGAAAGCAAGGCAAGAAGCACATTCTCAAGGAATCACATCAAGCATTCAAGCCGGGAAGTAGGCTCCTCCGGCAATGATCGAGACACAAACGACAAGATCCACTTCCATTACATAATCTAAGAATCATCGCCGAGATGCGTACCCACTGCAACTTCAAAAGATTAACTAGTCTCTTAGGACAGCCATACATCACTCGATGTCGGACCCATCGCTATAACTTATGATAGAGATCTTGGCCTTAAAGGATGCACTCACCGCATCGCATGTCACATAATTGAGAGCATTAGAAACAATGCTTGTAAAGCAGTTCATCTTTGTCCACGAGTGAGAATCGAAGTGCCAATCAAACCAACGATATATAAATATAAGCTCAGCATCTTTACACAAATACAATGTGAGGACAGCCTGTCTGAAAACCTCATCGGAAACCCCCATGGTCGTCAACAACTCAAATTGCACATGAGAGATCACACGGATTTTCCCGTTAAATGTAAGCGGGGGTTCCCTGTCACAATCGCGACTATAAAATGATTCCTATGAAGTAGAAGCGTTAATTTACAGAGGAAGACACAAGCTTCACTAAGAATCGAAGAGGAAAGAGAAAAAGAGGGTTAATAAAAAAATCATTTCTCTATGCCTTGCTGTAGATACTGTATTAGGTCATATCCGGCAGTAGTCCATTTGTTGTACGCGTCCGTGCAAGTGCGGATCATGAAATTCGCCGCCTCACGCTCACTCATTTCAGGATGAAATCTTTTCCGCAGATTGCCGATGGGGTCGCCACGGCTAAAACAAGGCAATCCGCTGTCAACCATTAATAACACCGTGTTGATGATACCATCCATGTGACGACGAGCAGCAAGATAGCCCTTCACACACAATCTAAAATAAACAAGGCAAATGTCAAGTCTTGATATGACTGATTCATCAACAAGGGAATTCATTAAAGCTATTATAAGCATAGTAAACATGAGAATCCCTCGCAACTTCTACACACATTCCTTGACCTTAACATGACAACTTCATAGATTACAATGCATCTTTGCAACCTACACCATCCAACAATCGCCACAACAACAATAAACTAAGCCTTGTCCAACTATGTGCGGCCCGTGAACAACATGCTTAACACATTTTACAAAGGATTTCCCATATGTGAAAGTGTTAAAACATGTTTGAACATGTTTAAAAGGATATAAATAGATTCAATTATGAGTAGATATATCATTTAGTATTTAATAAAATGTTAAGCTGCTTAATCAAACACGCTTGACTGTATTTATATAGGTTATGAAGATCAACTCACACACCAGATATTTAATTCTTCGCCTTTTATAAATTAGTTTAAGCACAATGAAAAGACAAAAGGGATTAAGTTCAATTAAGATAGACTTGACAATGTGCTAGGTTTGTGTCGAATTGCCAAACTATAAAAGATACCATGGCTGACTGTATTAAATCTAATTTACCTCACGAAGCGATTCCAAGTCTCACTCTTCATGACTCCAGAGGGGTCAAGTAGTTGAGTCATTTCATGACTCAGTTTAAAGTGTGCACTTTCAAAACGCATATTTCCACCTGGTGATGTTTCTAGGATGAAGCCAAAATCGATATGGACAAGCCTTCCCATGCTGCATTAATCATATTGTTAGGGCTCCTTGATCTTTCTGCAGAACTTTTCAGCAATATAAAAGAAGTTCTACTTGAATGAATAGTATCACCAGTCAACAGAAAATGTAACCTCTCCAATCAAATGAACCATCTTATCCTTAATAATATATGACCAAAGTGGTACTCAAAAGGCATGCCTGATGGCATTTTCTTTTATTTCTTATCTTAAGTATGCCTGATGACATTGATAACTAGGCAAAAGTAGAATGAATATACGTGAGAGAGAAAGAGGAGGGACAGAAGAGAGATGTACTTGTCAAAAAGAAGATTGCCATTGTGCCTATCTTTTGGTTGAAGCAGAAGACTAGCAACTGCATAACCAGCACTACTAATGATGAAATTTTCACGTGCAGCTTCAAAACTGGGTGAACCAACAGGCCCATAGTCCTGTTGGAATATTTCGTATAAACCCCCATCAGTTGTTTCACCCATTTGACTCCTGCTACGAGTGTTGGGCACAACCTGCAAGCCAAAAGAAAACATTGTAATGAGCTGTAAGGCAGCCCGTAAATTTTGAGTGTTCTCAAGAATATCGATACTCCACGGTGCACGCCATCTATGTTCAACATGGTTACTATTTCCTCTCCTTTGAAAGCTCTCATTTTATTTTTTTTCTTGAGCAAACTATTCAAAATATAGTAACTCCAGTAAAAATGAATCTACATTTATCAATTTTTCCTTTTGGCCAACAATAGCTCCATGAGTAAGATATGTGAAAAATAGAAAAATATAATGGATTAGGATGGAAATATAGTTATTTTTCTGAAATGTACGTCAAAATATCAAGATTATTGTAATAGGATCTAAAAGTAATGTTTATCCCTACTTTATCCCACCTATTATATAATTGAAAAAAATGGTATTTTTCATGAACACCTTCATATTCATATTAGTAAAATCAAAAGAACAACGTATTTATTTGTACGAACATGAAGTGATATCATCAAACATTTCATACAAGAGTGATAAATGACAAGTTACATCTTACACAATCAAATATTAGGTATGAGATATGTCACAAATATAAGTACCACCATAACATTAAAAT